>NW_028245039.1:0-71622 GCF_964263255.1 Lissotriton vulgaris
TCATGGCTGTTGATACGTTAATTAAGTAAAAATATAATTGAGATAGGTAACACCAGTATACATGCAAAAAGGTCCCACCATATTCACCATGCAAAATGTAGTTTTTCGGCTACGCTTGAGAGACAATGCACACTTGGGTTTATACATGTAGTGAAAGAAACAAAATACCAATACTGCACCACCATGGAGGGTAAAAGTGTGTGCTAAATTATGAGGAAAGTAATATTGGTAACTTTGGGGCATATTATCAAGGGGGTTTATCTCCGCTTTTTTGGCTTTAAAAGCCAAGAAAGCGGAGATAAAATGATCTCCCTATTACCTAGCTGTTGCTAACACCAGTTAGTGACAGCTAGTAGGAGATAGCGACCATCTTAGGCCCTACTTTGCATGTCAGTGATATTTATCACTAATGGCATGCAAAGTGGGCGTGCCAAGATGTTAGCGACTGGAAACAGTCGCTAACATCGCTATCTCCTATTACCAACTTTTGGAGATATTCGCGCTAAGCGCGAATATCTCCAAAAGCTAACACCTGCCCTGAGCAGTTCTTAGCCATGTTATCCAATGGGAGGTGGATAACATGGCTAAGAGCATTAGCTCGGTAATGCATGAAGATCGCGGACTTTTCAGCGATATTCATGCATTGTGGCCGATTTTTATCGCATTTGGTAATACCAAGGTTTATCTGCGATAAAAATCGCCGCAGCTCAGCGGTAAATTTTTGTCTCTAACCTAGCAATAGCGATAATTATCGCTATTGCTTGGTAATATGCCCCCTTGATTTATGATCTCTAATACGGTAGTCAGTAAAGAAAACAGGAGTTAAATGGGTTGACCAAGGTTAGTTACCTTGTATTGTCCTGTGAGTCTTCTGACCTAAATTGGAATTAGAGTTGATAAAAATGCTAGTAGGAATATTTATTATCTCCAGCCAAATAAGGAATGTATTTATCAATTTAACTAGGTATATTGTACATGCAACTTTACCATTCTATCTTATGAAATATTATATGATGATGTTATTGTTGCTTTAGAAAGTTTCATTGTATTTTCAGACACGTTGGATGTTTTATTGGTGGTTTATTTACTTGAAACTTGTATGTTGTATGTTATGGAATAATATTCAGAATAAACTATGAATGGAATACAATTAAGACTATTTTTGCTTACTGTGGGTATTCCTGACAGTATTATGCCCACAACAACTGGCATGAGGCAATGTGCCTGTTTGTAACAGCAATCAATAGAGCATAATGTGAACATCACTGGTGGTACTGCTTAGAATAACATTCTGACACTGACATAATACTGGTCATTGTTGGACTAGTGTATGCATTGTTGTCATAATGGTGCCCACTCCTGGCATGATACAGGCAGTTCTTGCCATATTCTGGGCACCCTTAGCATTATGTGCCCACCTCATCTATAATCGCAGGCATAACATCTTAATTCCTGTACTTTGCATGTTGTAGGCATTTGGCATGTGTAGGTGAGGCATGATAATCTAAAGCAGAAACTGTTTAAGTATTTTATGTAAGTACATAATGAAAATGTCAAGCTGATGTCTGGGGCCATTTGTATGTTTACTTAAATAGATGCAATGGTATTTCGGGGTAAAAATTATACTTTATGAAAATGTCATGCATTTTTATGGGGAAATTATGTTTTAATAATCCAAAATGCTAAGCATGTATTTGTACAAAATATGTGCATTTTTGACAAACTCAGATACTGATGCTTGGGGACAACATGATTGTATTTCAAAATATATCGAAGGGAGAAATGTGAGAGAAAACGGGTGCTGAGTTCGGAAACTCTATAATGCTGAATTGCATATGTCCATTCATTTACACTTGAATTAGGTATGGCATCTTAACCAATATGATAGGTTTAATTAAAACAGTGAGTTTGCTTGTGAAAAATGCTATCTGTTGCACTCATGGGGCAATTATAATTTATATGGCTCACTGATACACCTATATCTGAGGGATGTACGTTGTTACAACGCATGCTTTTACCACGCATGCCTCTACAACGCAGGTTTTTCAACGCAAGTCGTTACAACGACTTGCGTTGGGGGGTGCTGGATAGTGAATAGTTTAATTTACTATTCCAACTCCAGTCCCCGTGGATAGTAGGGAAGGTGTTGGACAGTAAATAAACTATTACCTATCCTAGAGCGCCCCCAGCGCAAGTCGTTGTAATGACTTGCATTGAAAAACCTGCGTTGTAAAGATACTGCGTGGTAGAAGTTGAGTCGTAAAGGATGTTTCCCATATCTGAGCATTAGTGTCTATGCTGTAATGAGTCAACACATATTGTACTCATGTCATGCCAACATTTGCTAGTACACCATCCGCTGCACGACTTACCCAGACGACTCAACCTCGATAATGGAGCATGTCAACTTCCAACTCCACACAGATGAAAAACACAGTCAGAGGCACCCTTGCATACAGACCACCAGGACCACGCCCTAACTTCTCAAACTACATTCCTGGTCTCACTGCCCCAGTCGCCATCATCTCCGAGCTCTACATCTTCCTAGGAGATCTTAACTTCCACTTTGACGACCTCCACAGCACCAACACAACTGACCTCCTGGAAAGCTTGAGCAACATTGGCCTCAAGCAATTTGTCACTGACCCCACCCACATCATTGGACACATGCTTGACCCTATTTTACATCCAGTAACAGAGTCAAGTCAACCATGTCTCACAGCTCACCTAGACTGACCACTAAAGCGTCCCCTTCACCATTTTAGGACCTACTAACACTGGCACCATGCCCCCCAGCTCCACAACAGGAAACTGAAAAAGACATCAGACATTAGTGGAACAACACTCCCACCTCCCAGACACAACATCCATCCCAGACCAGGACTTGATGAACTTCTCCCAGTGGATCACAGAATGCGCCAACACCCCACGCCCCCCCCCGGCCAGGCCAGCCAAATCCACAGGACCCGCCAGAAGAGCCATCTGGTTTACCGGCTAAAATTCACCAAATATCACTGCCGGCAACTTGAAAGGAAGTGACGCACCAGCAAACAGACAGAAGATCATGCCACCTTGAAAATGGCACTCAACCATTACCACTGCCTCATGAAAGAAACAATGAAGAACCCTTTGGCAGACTGCATAGAAGCCACAGCAAGGAGATGTTCACCATCATGAAGGAGTTCTCCAACCCAGCAGCCGCCGAGAACTACATCTCCCCCTCCCAAGAATTTTAACCAATTCCCCAAATATCCTCTGTGGTGAAACTTGCCCCCTAACATGGTCCGACCACTCCTTGGTCAATTTCCAAATCATGAGTCCCAGGAATCACTCCCCACTTAAAACCCACACCACGCGTTGGTACAGACAATGGCATAAACTTACCCCTGACCAGTTCCAGACTCTACTCATCTCCTGGAACACTGACTTTGGTTGTGTGGGAGAACAGTTAGCTCCTTTTAATTCTGTCATGCAATCTACTGTTGATCATCTAGTGTCTCCGAAATAGCGGACCCACCTTCCCAAACAGTCTCAAACCAGTTGGTAGTCCCCTCTCCTTCGGACTAAAAAGAGTCAATGTAAAAAACTGGAACGGAAATGGTGGCTTTCGAAGAACTTTCAGGATAAAGAGAGATTCAAAGCTGCACTGACCTCATACCATAAAAATGTTCAGTCTGCATGCGAACTGTACATTGTGAAGCAACTAGAGCAGGCAGGAAACAACTTGAGGACCTTATATCAAATTCAGAAGTCTTTCACGAACTCTAAGGCATGTGATACTGAAGAGGCTCTCTCCCAATCTTTGTGCGACAATACAGCAAACTATTTTATCCAGAAAATAGATGCGATTTATCACATAATTATCGTGGCCAGTGATATTGAAAGTGATCCCCCTACAAATCGCTCGGCAACCACTGCCAATGCTGTGCAACAGAATAACGTCCCACTACTTACACCTGAAGAGGTTGGATCTCTTTTAACAAAAGTCAAATCTGGATTCCTCCCCCCTGGTTGTGATCCCTGCAAAGATCACCTCCCTGTTCATCAAGCAACTTGCCACTCCTATCTGTACCATCATCAATAGCTCATTGAGGGATGGCAGACGCCCTCTTAAATGGAAAGCAGCTCACGTTGTTCCTATTTGGAAAAACCTCAAAGCCCCCGTGGATGAATTGTCTAATTATCGCCTCATTTTCCTGCACCCCCTTCTGAGCAATTTACTGGAAAAACACATAAATGATACTTATCTGAATTTTTAGAAACCTCTCATTGCTTGGATGTCTCCCAGTCAGGTTTCTGGGCCAGACCGAATCCGCCCTCATAGCAGTAACTGATAACATCAGAATGGCACTGGAAAATGGTCAAGTAGCACTTTTAGTGCTGCTTGGCCTATTGGCCGCATTTGACATCATCTCCCACCATATCCTATTTAAGAGACTTCAGGATATCGGGTCCAAGGGACTGAACTGAAATGGTTGGCAAACTTTCTAACTGACAGAACTCAAGACAGCTACCCTAGGCACATTTCGATCCAAGACCACTTAAGTAATCAATGGAGTGCCGCAGGGCTCCTGTTTGAGCCCTACCCTATTTAACATTTATGTTACCCCCTGGCGAAACTAATGAGGACTTTAGGGTTTAGTCCCATCTCTTATTCTGATGACACCCAGCTTTTACTTTCTTTTGACAAAACGAGCCTAATATCCAACTCATCTTTTCGGAGGGCTTGAAGATCATTGCTGCCTGGATGAGGGCCAATTTACTTCAACTTAATGCCGAGAAATCGAAAACAATGTTGGTTGGAAGTGTGCCAGTGACCGGGATATGTTTTCACATACTCAGCCTCCTAAGAAGAGTATTTCCTTTCTTACCTTCTTCTACATGAAAAATGCTGATGCAGGCTCTAGTGCTGAGTTGACTGGACTACTGCAATACATTGTAGGCTTCGGCCAACGAGACTTCCTTGGACAAATTGCGGGTAGTCCAGAATACTGCGGCCCGACTAGTAGCGGATGCCCCTCCTAGAATGGCTTCTATCTATTCCCCTTCTAAAAAAACTTCACTGGCTCCATGTGCGAAAGCGGGTGAAATTCAAAATTTGTTGGAAGTTTTTAAAGCTCTCAATGACCTGGGTCCTAATTATCTATCTGACCTTGTAACGTACTTGCCCGCTAGGCCCCTGCGTTCAGGCTCTAAATTACTTCTTTGCACACCTAGAATTTAAAAAGCACACATGGGTGGCAGAGCCTTTACTTACCTTGCCCCTCTTTTCTGGAACCAAATTCCCCTCTACTTACATGAATGTCCGGACTTATTACACTTCAGGAAGCTGCTAAAGACCGATCTATTCTAGAGTGTGTTTGTTTGGCTGTAGCTCAGTGTCCCAGCGCGGATATACCCCTAATGCGGTTAATCGGGCGCTATATAAATAAATAAATATCAAATATCAAAAATATGTGTTAATCCCTGATGGAATTTTCCATGACAAGCGAGTAGTAGAGTAGAGTAAATATTCATTTATTGGTCAGTAAAAAACATAAACATCATTAAAAAATTTATAATTCAAAGCACAATAAATAAGATAAAAATTGGTAGAAGAATAATCAATCATATGCAGTCAATATATACAAATAGAATTTGGCTAGTTCTAATGCTGCTTGTATGTGTGAGGTATCGCACAAAATACAACTTTGCAGATCTTCTTTCTTATTTGGTCAGAGGCTATAAGGCAAGCCAAATTCCCCTAGTTCTATCCGGCATCCTATAAAGTCTGCACTAATACAGAAATGGCAGAGACCTATACAATTTGCAAAATTATAAAAACAGAGCGTTTTGGCTGGTTCTTTTGTTGTCAACAAACACAAGCTAGTGCATAAAGTGCAACAGTGCGGGCCTTCTTTCCTATTTGGTAGGTGTGCAGAAGGCAGGCTGAATAGCACTCATTTTATCTGGCATCCCATACCGGTCTGTACTAATAGAAAGATGGCAGGGGCCTATACTATGTGCAAAATTACGCAGAAAGTGCAAGAAAAGCTAATATTTGATATGTAAAGCTGGCAGAGGTCAATGCAGTGTGCAAATTAGTGCAAACTTGTAAAAAAGGTAATATTTGACAATAAGAAAATATGGGGGAGTGTTGGGCTGATGCCTAACCTGGGGAGATAGAAAAACAACAAAGTTACAAGTCCCTGGCGACCCACCATAATGTAAGTGGATTTCAAACTTTCTTATCAGGGGCCTTCTTCTCAGTCCATCTTGAATCCCACCTGAGTCAATTGATCTGCTTAGGGAAGTGATTTAAAAATGTCCAAGAACTTTACCAATCAAATGTTTAGCATTCTATTCCTTGGATCTAATGACTCAATTAGAGCTGATCTACAGGACCTGATCCTCAGTGCATTGAATTCTTTAACATGCTTCTTTGCTCTAGGGCCAGAGTAGGGCAGATGCAGATGGCATCCTGCAATGTTTTGCCTGCCTGATGACATAGGCAACATTTGTGGTCTCCTCGTTGGCCATCTTCCCTCCACTTTGGGAACAAGTCTAAGGTTGGAATATCACCAAATCTTAATGTCAATACTCTCTGCTTAATCTCCAAGGGGTAAGTGGCCTCCAGGAGGGGAGACTTTCTTTCGGCATCAAAGGATTTCAGTACCAACCACCCATGCGACCGCTTGGACACCTTGTCTTTATCGTTCATTGAACTTTGCAATTTATTTGATTTATTTACTGCTCTTCTGAAAGCTTGGCCAGATATATTAAGGTTCCAGAGGTCACCCATCTTGAGCCTTTCAATGCTTTTGTCCAGGTATTTTTTATATTCACCATTCCCCTTTGAAGGCTTATTTCAGATCAGACTAGATTAGCCAGTATAGCCTCGGCATCTAACCACAGTTTGTGGCAGCATTTAACAAATGCTGCAGGCTTCAGAAGTGACTGCTTTGTCATTGAGAACTCCAGCCTGACTTGGGCGGGTAAATCCAATTTTAGTAGCTGGAAGACTTGTTTATATGATCTTATCACGATATTGTCAAGGAGGCTGGCCTCTGTGCCTATCATTTTTTCCGATCCATATGAGAGGGCAGGTAACAGTTTAGCCTTCATTACCAATACCATGACAAGATCTCAGTTATCTACGAAAACTTCAAACCCCAACTCCCCGACACTGACAGCATCAGCCTGTTGACACCCACGAACACAAACCCCCAACACCTGTTCACCCATTAGGACCCTCTCACAACTCCAGCCACGATCTCCATCATGAACTCTATGCACCCACAGATCCCTGTCACCACCATGTCTTCAACCTCGGACACAAAATGATTAGCGATGTGCTCAAGAAGGTCCTGAACACCTTCATCACCTCGGCCTCCTTCCTGAGGACTGGAAACATGCTGAAGTGTGGCCCATCCTGAAGAAACCATCCACCCACACAACAGAACCGAAGAACTACTGGCCCATCTCCCTACTCCCTTTTCCAGCCAAGGCTCCCAAGAAGGCAATCAACCAGCAGCTCACTGAACACCTGGAACACAACAACTTCCTGCACCTCTCTCAATCCAGATTTCGAGCCAACCACAGCACAGATACAGTCTTGATTGCTGCCACCCAGGACTGCGACATCAGGGCTGTCCTGAACTGCGGCGAAAGAGCAGCCCTCATCCTTTTGGACCCGACAGACACTTTCAACACTGTCTCACATCACATCTTGGTCAACAGGCTCTACTACATTGAAAATCAGGGAAATGCCCTCAAATCGATGACCTCATACCTCACCGGCAGAACCCAGAAAATATGTCTCCCACCATTCACCTCGAAACTCAAGAAAATCATCTGCGGCGTCCCCCAAGGATCATCCCTCAGCCTCACCTTCTATAACATGTACATTACCCCTTTGGCCATCATCGCCAGATCGCACAGATTTATCATCATCTCCTACGCCAACGACACCCAGCTCATCCTCTCGCTGTCATACAACTACTCCACCATCAGAACCAACTTCCACAGCATGATGAACGTCGCAAACTGGATGAAGGACAACTGTCTCAAGGTTAACTCCGACAAGACAGAAGTCCTCATCTTTGGGAACAACACCTCTCCATGGAGCGATGCATGGTGGTCTGCCGAACTTGTCCCATACCCCACCCCCAACAGACCATGCCTGCAACTTCTGCAACATCTTAGACAACAAGCTACCTATAAAGAAACAGGTAAACGTAGTCTTATCTGCCTGCTTTCACACCCTAGGCATGCTCCACAAGATCTTCAGGTGGCTCCCAGTCAACACCAGAAGAAACGTCACGCAGGACCTCATCCTCAGCAGGTTGGACTATGGGAACACACTCTACATAGGATTCAACACACGTCCCCTGAAGAAACTACAGACAATACAAAACTCATCTGCAAGACTTATCCTCTACCTCCCAGATGGGTCCACATAACACCCCACCTCAAGAACTAAACTGGCTCCCTATCCAGAAGAGATGCCAGTTCAAGATGTTGACCCACGCATACCAAGCCCTGTACAATGAAGGACCAGCATACATCAACAAATGCATGACTTTCCACCAACCGATCAGACACCTCTAATCTACCACACTTTTCCTCACAGACACCCTCCATATCTGCCGAAGCAACAGCAGAGGGCGCTACTTCTCACACAAGTAGGCCAAAGCTTGGAACGACCTGCACCTCAGGACTCCCTCGTCAAGCCCTCAATTCAGGGAAGCACTCAAGACCTGGCTGTTCGAATGAACCGATGACCATAAAGCAGTGTCAACCAGAGCGTCTCGAGACCCTCCCGGTTGATGCGCTGTGCTCTATAAATTCTTGAATAATTGTATGATGTACATACAGACTTATATTATAGATGGCCTAACAATTGTTTATGTAAAAACTCTCTCAGAATACATTTTGTTGATTGTATGAAATTACACCTTAGTCATTGTTTTTAAAACGATGGCACCTGCTACTAATGATATTGGTGAAATATGTGGCAACAATTCTGCATTGTGACCTTCAAAAAGTTCATGCTGGTAGGTGAAATGTTTGTGTGTGAGTGGTTGCCATCACTCACCATTTAATTTTGCACAATAACACTGGCACGTTGTGAGATGCACTTTCAACAATAAATGCCTTTTTCATTGCAGCAAACGTGGGGTTTTCTGTTATGTTATTCTGATTGGGAACATGAGAAGGCAAGCAATGCCTGGATTCATATCTGGATTTACGTATTCTGTACCTTTTATTTGTTTTGATGTCAGGAAACTCTCTTTCACATTTCAATGTTATGTTATGTTAGCCATATTATTTATATGGCATATATTCGACATTAGAATGCCCTTGCAGCTCCAATTTAAAGAATTATGTTACTTATCAGAGTCAGGTTTGGTTTATCAGTAGGGTATTCATGATTCTGTCATTGCTTCCACAATGCGTAATTTAATATTAAATATGTTTATGGGTTATAAAACTCAATTAGTGTGGTTAGATGTCTTGCCTACATACATGCTGTTTAGTTTATTAAGCTTGCCCAGTGGCCAACATGTTATGTGAGTGCATTAACTGTAGGTACTGGCGTACTGTGATCTTGGAGAAAGGTACCCTATATGCCGTTTTTGTTGACCTAAGGGCGGCCTTTGACCTGGTTCCCCATAACAAATTGTGGCGAGTCCTGGAGGATGGCCACTGAGTTGTTAAGCCTGATCGTCCGCTTACATGAGGACACATTCGCTCGGGTTCGGTGGGGACGCCAGGGAGAGGTTACAGAATCCTTCCCTGTTGAGTGGGGAGTGAGGCAAGGTTGCGTTATGGCGCCTACCTTGTTCTCACTCTTTGTCAACGGGGTGGCGGATTTCCTCCCGACCGATGCCCCTGCGATGTCCGGAGAGCGAGTTCCGATCCTCATGTTTGCGGACGACACCTTGATAATCTCAAAAACGCCAAGTGGGCTTCAATGTGCCTTAAGGCGCTTTGAAGATTTTTGCTCGGACCGGGGCCTTGAAATAAATACAGCGAAAACAAAGTTTATGGCCCTTACTGACCATAAGTCCCTTGGGTCTGCTAAACCTTTCAGAGGGAGGATATATATGAATAAATCCCCGCTAGAGCGGGTTGACGCCTTTACTTATCTGGGGGTTACACTCCAGAGAGATCTGGGAAGGACTATCCAATTAGACCTTGCAGTGCTAAAACTTTACCAGCAGGCAGGTATTCTTCTGAAAAGGTTTAACTGCTCAGTAACAAAACCCATTAGCCCATTGTTAGAGATATACGGAATGAAGGTGCTAAGTTCGGCCCTTTATGGAGCTGAACTTTGGGTGTTTGAGAATCTAAGAAATTTGACGCTAGTTGGAGAACGAATTTTTGAGAAAGGCAACTAGCGTTCCGCTAAGTACCCCGCTGACACCATTAATGCGGGATCTTGGAAAAAAATCTGTCCAAGATCTTGCTTCCCTACGTACGCTACTGTATTGACGTAGGATATGGACCACAGAAGAACTACAGCACTATGCGGGGGGGCCTAAAGGAAATAATTGCCAAAGATTCCTCCCATAAAATACACTGGCTGAATGCCATTAGGTCTCTGTTATTCGGGCTGGGAATGGGAGAACTCTGGGATGACGCTGTAAATGCTGTATTCCCCTCCAAGAAAATTCTGAAGGCAAAGTATTGGGAGATGGTTAATTTAAAAGTGTGTACAAAGGGTCTTTCTTCACATCTAACAGGCCGTTTTCTGGAATTTAAGGCCCAACCGAAGCTGGAATTATATTGGGATGCCATAGAGAAGCAGTATGACCTTAAACTCTATTTCCAACTTAGAGTAGGCTCCCTTCCAAAAAGGTCATTTACAGCTAAATGGGCAGGAGAAAATGACAATGATAAATGCCCTAGGTGCAGGGACGAACAAGAGTCTATAAGTCATCTTCTCTTTTTTTGTCCCCTTTATGTTGCTCCTAGATCGATGTGGGTGAAACCTATTTGTAAACTGATTGGCACCCGCAGACATGAAGAGGCATTAAGAATTTTATGTACAGATCCCAGTCCCCCAATTGCTATAGCTGTGGCCAAGTTTTGAAATGGGCATGGGTAATTCGTGCGAAACAATTACGGCGGTGAAATAAGAAACTAAGATCCACCTACTTAATTTAGCTGCAAATATAGGGGATGTATCATTTAATTGAGCTTTGTGTAATATCACCCTGGACTGTATACATTGATGAGTTTTATGGATTTCATGAATTTAAGGATGAATAACATTCGGCAATAGTCATTTGTAGTTTAATCTTTTTTAAAATATTTATTGTATACATTTTAATGGAATTTTATGTATTGGAAATTGTGTATTTTATGTACTGCTTTTATGACTTAATTGTCGAATAAAGTTTATGAATTTGAGTGCATTAACTGTAGGTATTAGCATTGTTGGGAAGCCATGATATTCATCCAACAGCCTATCTGGACTGGATTGTTTGGCTGTTAGAAGTTCTGTTTATTCTGTCCTTTTGTTGGTTGACGTGGAGTATCAGGTCAGCTGTATGCTGTTGTGGGCAGGGTGAAACTCAACTACATGAAACACCAATGTTGTTGGATGTATGTAAGGTTTTCTGTCTAATGTATAGGATGTTTCTTGTGTGTGTTGTTTCTTAGAGGGTAAAGCTGGAATGAACATGTTGGTAGCCAATGATATGGCAAATGTCAGCTATTTTTCTTTATTTAACAGTATTTATTGCTTTTTACATGTATCTTGTTCAGCACTGTGACATCTTTACAGTCTATAATTTTGCAAGCTCAGTTTATCCATTAGCTATCATCTCCTTTACATGTCAATTACCCTTGCATTATTATTGCCTCTAATGCTGTAGTTCAGTCTCAAACCCCTGTATATTTTCAGTCCCCCTCCCTTCCCCCACTAAAACTTAAACCCAACACTGCTATCTGCTATAGTTACAGAATGCGCCCTTGTGATCACATATAGTATCTCTCATTGTGTGTGGCTCTGCCATTCTGTCGCTATCTTTCAACCCTGTCCCCCCACAGTTCATAAATGTCTGCGAGTCCTCATCTCCTGGCGCCTGCTCTCTTCCCCCCTCCTTATTCTGCCTCCAGGGACTTCCCCATTGTGATGGCCTTTCAGGGGTGGTGGCTTCAGATCCATGGTCCTTGCCCCTAACTTATTCCATCTGCACCTCCCATGCCTGTGCCCCCTCCCACCTAACCAGGCACCTTCTCGCATTTTTGAGCATGATTCTGCCCTCACATCCTGCTAGTTTCTCCAACTCTCTCTTCAATCTATGTATGCTGGGGCCATTCAGTGCCCTCTATCTACTAGTAATTTACCGCTTTGGCAATATGAAGGCGAGGGCCTGGAACTTATCAGTGACCTTAGTCTTAGCTGTATGGGGGAACAGGTTGAGTAGGACATGTCCTGGGGTGCATGGGACTAACCGTTCTGTTAGCCCAGCCCTCTCCCTTGCTACTTCCTGCCAATATTGCGGCAGGGCCTGGAAGCTCCATATCATATGAATATAGTTCGACCCTTCATCTCTACACCTTGGGCATTCAGCATCCTCTCTGTGAAAGAACCGATTGATGCGTTCCGGGGTTATGTACGCTCAGTGTAGCGTGTAAAAACTAATTAGGCTGAAGCGTGAATTTCTAGACACTTTAGTTGTGCGTGATAGGATGTTCTCGCAGCCCTTGTCTTCCAGTGGTCTGCCTATGTCTACTATCCACTGATTTCTCAACCTGTCTAGCGGCTGCACAGAGTCCCGCCCTATGGCCATGTATAGGCATGTGACAGCTTTTATGGTCCCCCCTGCCAGGCCTATATATTTGCAGGTGGCATGTCATGGTGGCTCAGTCGTGCCCATGCCCCAGTGCCAGCGTATTGCCCCCGTGACTGCCCCATAGAGTAGAAAGTAACCCTGTGGGATGTCCCAGTCTGTACTAAACACTTCGAAAGGTGGTAAATCCACGACCCGGTATAAGTCTCTCAAGTTCAAACGTCTTTATTTCAATATATTTCATCATAAAAGACAACATAAAACACTTTCATCTTCTAATTACAGCATAGACCATAAAAAGATACTTAAAAACTTAATTAGCCATAAATTCTCAAACCCATCTCCTATCAGTACAAAATTACACATTTACACAGAAATGCAAAAAAGTTAATTGATTAAAATACATAAAACAGAATTAAATTAGCGAGTATAGACGTTCCAGAGAATACATTACTTTTTAAAACAATCAATTAAAAGACTAACAAGCATCAGTTGGGTGCCTGGCTCTAATTACCCAAGTCCAACCCAAAACTTTTTGCTACGGCTATGGCCACTGGGACTGATGTTGTCGTCCTCAGCAGCCATAGAGCCTCCTGACCCACCCGTGTTCTCAGATTGTTGCAAATTGGTTTTAGCCATTTTCTCTGTGCGGCTAAGTATGCGGGACAGACAAAAAAGACATGGCCAATAGACTCTATCTGATCATTACACCACGGGCAGGTGGCCTTGGACTGACCCCCCCATTTCTTTGTAAAGGATTTTAGTGGTAATGCCCCAACTCTAAACTGGTGGTACAGCTTCCTATCAATACTCTTGGTGATGACATCCCAGTAAATTTTAAACGAGGGGTCGAGCTTATGATTCAGGAACCTACCAGTCAAGGAAACTGAATCAGACTGGGCAATAAGCTGATTCCTTTGGGCCGCCCAATAAAGATCCTTAAATGCCTTTTTAGGAGGGAATACATTATTTCCAAGGTCCAACCACAGCTGACTTAAGCCCATGTTCTCCAATATAGATTTAACAGTCTTAAACCACGGAAAATTACCAGAACCCACTATAGATCTAACATCTTGGATTCCTTCGCAAAGGATGTGAGTTCCGGGGTTGACCATATACTCCTCCACAGGGCAACAGTCCTAAAACGTGCAAATTCTTCAATCGGTTGACAACCTAGATCCAAAAACAAGGGTATGATAGGAGTAGATTGGGGCAAACCAACCAGACAGCGCAGAAATGTATTTTGTACTCTCACTAAGGGGGACAAATCAGAGTAACCCCAAAGGTCTGCACCATACAATATTGACGAACTTATTTTAGCATTATATATTTTAAGTGCAGGACCAATTCTTTTTATTAGTGAGGTTCTCTGTTCCTTGATAAGGCTCCCAATCAGATGTGCAAACTTCAGAGAAAGTACTTCAATCTGAGCTTTCCATCTAAGCCTATTTTCTAGAACAACCCACAGGTAGGTCATCACTTCCACCTGCTCTAACCCGACACCATTCATGCTGACATGACCCTGCCGCGGCCTATTTTTTGTTAGCACCATAAATTTGGTCTTACTCACGTTAACCTGAAGATCATTATTTTTACAGAATTCCTCCAATTTATTCAGTATTTGTAGCCCCTTTTGGGTTTTAGAAAAGATAAGGGTGTCGTCAGCAAAGATGAGGAGAGGGAACTTTGTGCCACCTAAAACAGGGGCATATGTCGGAGTGTCCGCAAGGAAATGCACAACTCTGTTGATAAATAATAAAAGCAGGGTCGGAGCTAATAGACACGCTTGACAGACACCACGAGTAACTGGAAATCTCTGGGCAACCTGCCCCTGCCTGCCCCATCTAACTTGTGCAAAATTTGCCTTGTGCAGTCTTATGACCAAATCCAAGAGATCACTAGGCATACCCATACTTCCCAATGCCTCCCATAACTTAGCTCTGGGGACAAGATCGAATGCAGACTTTAAGTCAACAAACGCAGCATAGATTGTTCCTCCACCCAGGGACACCACCTTCCAGTAAATAAGGATAAATCTGAACACCTGGTCGATCGTGCTGACACAGGATCTAAAACCGGTCTGCATGGGGGATAAGATATTCTCAGTATCCATCCAGACCTGTATTTTAGCCAACACCATCCTAGATATAACTTTCTGGATTGCGTCTATCAGGCTAATTGGGCGGTAGTTCCCCGGGGCCGAACGGTCCCCCTTTTGAAATATAGGAAGAATTTCAGCCCCCCAACCAAGAGTCCGGAATCGGATCCCCATTCACAATTGCATTCACAAATAAGGTGATTAAGCATGTGCGCAAAATCCGTTCCGCTCGCGGATTTCGCAGATTTTCGGTAAATCCGCGATCCGCGAACTCCCGCGAATTTACTGAAAATCCGCAAAATCCGCAAGCGGCGGATTTGGAGGGCAAAAGTTCAAGCCTGTTGAACTTGTAACTATTTTAGGATGGCGCCGGCAAGCTGCCAGCACCATCCTAAAATAGTTACAAAGTTAGCTTCAACAGGAAGCACTAATAGATAAAATAAAGCAGGTGCTCGAGCAAATTTGCAAATTTGCGAATTGCGAATTTGCAAAATTCGCCCATGCTTAAAGGTGATATAAGGCACCCAGATCCCGGGCTCGTGCTTAAATAAGTCTTCCGGGATGCAGTCCATGCCTGGGGCCTTACCGGCTTTTGTTAAACCCAGTGTAATCTCTGTGTCTTTGGACTCAAATACTGTGGGGGGGCACCTTGACCTTGGCAGTGCGGCAATTGTTTCCGGGCCACCAGTGGCCACTGTTTCAGAACCCCTAAACTGGGACTCAAAATATTCTACCCAATCGTCCGCAGCGACATGATTAGAGGGAGTTTGCAATTCGGGGATACTTCCCCATTTTACAATCTGCCAGAACTTGGTCTGGTTAGTAGACAGGCTTGCCTCATATAAGTCCTGCCAGTGACAATCATCCTATTCTCTCGTTGCCTCTCTCTGGATTTTTTTGTACTCAAGCCTTGCCTTCCTGATATCTGCACTAACACAGGATTTTAGTGCAGTAATCAGGACACTATGTGCCTGCCGGCACTGTTTGTTATACCATTTATGCCCTGGTTTCGCGCCCGAGATAATTGCGGGCTTAATATTTTTTGAGAAAAGGGCTTTCAAGGAACTAAAAAGCTGTTTGTGCAGTACACTTATATGCACCAGATTGTCCAAGGGATCAACCAATGCCTGCATGGCATGTAGAGTATTTAAAACTATGTAGGAGATCTTATCCAAAACTGCCGGGTCTTCCACTACCCTGCTCCACCTCACCCTCCGCCTATCATTTTTTAAGATAGCCTCTGCTGTAGCATACTCAGTGGCTCTAGTACTTACAGGGTTACTTTCAAGCTTCAGGCTGAGGACCATTATGGTCACTCTCTGGGCGGGCAAGAATAGACATGTCCACCAGAGATCACCAGCACTCTACTTTAATAAGAATATAATCAATTTAACTCATTCTCATACCATTGTCGAATGTGGCCCTACCAGTTTTATCGGAGGGTGATCGGCCATTTACTGCTCTCAACCCCAATTCTAGGCAAAATCCTTACCAGTGTAGTGCAGCCTCAGTCCCATACTTAATAGGTATTAGATCAAGGGATGGGACATTCCAAAGTTTATCTTCTTCTATAAAGAAGTCCTCCCCACCCCCCACATACGGCTCAAAGGTACAATTAAGGTCCCCAGCCACGATTACGAACTTGTCCCTCCCTATCGAACTAAGCAGTGAATCAAGCTCTTTTAAAATAATCACTGGACTCCGCCCACCACGTAAACCACGTACATAAACATTAACAATGAAAATTTCCCGGTGGTTAGACCTGGTGAGCTTTATCAAAACATTGTCTGGGTTGTACACAATCACCTCAGGGGGCCTGTAATTAACTGACTGCCTTACCCAAATGGTTAGGCCTCCTGACGCTCTACCCTTATTGGCCCTTATAGCAGGTTTGTAAAAGTTAAGATATCCTAAGCGGTGTATAGGGCCTGTGGCCCAGGTCTCCTGGAACAATAGGATATCTTGAATGTCCACAAATTCAGGCAACTGGCCAATTGCTACCTTGCTTTTTAACCCTGCAATATTCCACAAAACAATTTTAAGGGGGGGCATCCTGGCTGGCCAGCTGAGGTTGAACTAACACATTCACATTAGAATCCAGAGAACACTCAACCTCCAACAAAGTTTCACTACCTGGGAACTCTCTCACTAGTGAGACCGGGGTAGAGCTTCTTTAAACAGCAATATCCCCCTGTCCCACACTATTCTTCACTGTGGAAATACAAGATACGGTGCTACCACCAGCAGAGACTTTCTTCCCCTGTAAACCCTTCTCTAGTTGTCGGCTACCGGGTTGCCTGGACAAGACAATTCCACCAGATACATTAGGGAGTCAATCGACACCCTCTAAGTCTGTGAGAGGATCGAACCTATTTAGCACGGGAAAATGATGCACCACCCTATTGGAAGGATTTGTGCCAAAGGGTCCTCCCTGACGATGTTTAGGATGGGGAATGTAAGGGCCACGATTTATGCATGGATAAAAATAGTCAAGGCCCAAAGATTGAATATCACCCTCTCTTCCAAACCTAGGTGCTCTACGGATGTGATCTACCACCCAGCGATCCCTAAAATTCACAACAATACAGTCCCCCTCTTGATCCTTGGGATTGTGGTCCACCCAGTTCACCCTTCTAACTCCAAAGATCTCTGTGTTTGAAGAGGGAGGAAGAGTTCTGTTCCTGTTTAGCCAGTAAATTACCTTATTTTTCAACTCCCTATGCAACTCTAATTTCTCCCCCCTAATGCTCGTACTCCTACCAATATGATCATATATGGCGCGGACTCTGGGGGGAGATTTATACAAGGGAGACGATATTTGCGAACCTCCTTCACCTGCAAAGGTTGCCCATTAATCTTTCTACCAGCTATCGGTACACTCGATACAAACTGCAGCCTAGGCACCGCCTCCGTCAACCTCCCCCCGGACCTCGTAGTATCTGAAGCATTTTTACATGATGCCTGCTTTTTCTGGCACAATTGTTCTGGCTGGCTATTAAACTTTGCTCCAGAGGCCTGATAGGCCACCCTAGAACTATTACCAGATCCCAGACCCTTAGTAATAGTATCTGGGACCTTGGTACTAACCATACTTCTTGCCAGATCAGCCAATGTAAGTGAGTTACCTATAACCTGTTTCTCAATCTGGTCTAATTTGGAGTAAATCATCCTAGTTCTCTCTAAAAGTGGTAACATCAATGATTTCATAAAAATTTTCAATTTTATCCAGGAACCCGCCGTCATCAATAACACAGAGGGGGTAATGATGGGTAACTTCTATTTGAGCCCTAGGTGGACTGGTGGGCTGGACGACAACTGGTGGTGCCGAATTATTATTTTTCTATTGTATTTTAGCCAGACCACCCTTCAGAGGACCACCCCCTCTTTTCTTTTTGTTAGGCCTATTCTTAACGGCTGACCCCTGGTTCTGGGCTGGTGGGGATGAACTATGTTCCAAGGGAAAATTTGATACTCCTGTATTACAACAACTAGAGACCTGACTGGAAGGTGATAAATTTACAATAGAGCAACCCACATCATCGGCAATGTCCACCGGCAGGGGGCTTTTGTCACAACCAGGATGAATTATAGGCACAGGGGAAACCACGCTCCCAATTCGCCCTAGTGAAGAGCGCTTTCCCATTATTAAGTCCAGGGACAAGCGCTTCTCAGTAAGGGCAATCTCCTTTTCAATGATTGTGGTAGCCCTTTTAAAAAATTGGTCCAGGGTACCAGTAACTACCCCACCTGAGGCTGAAAGGGTTACGTGTCTATCCTTCCCAGTCCGTAAAGACATGATGACTTATTCCTAGGCACTTTAACACAAGTAAAAAGGTTGCACAGTATAAATAAAATACTTAACTAGAGTGGAAGAAATACAGAAGTTCAGGGGGAGGAAACCAATGAAAGAGGGGGGGGCCCGCCCTTGATTGTCCTTGGATGGCCTAAGACGGCCCGCCCTTTGCCCGGGCTTCGCTCGGCGCGCGCCCCGCGATAGCGGTTGAGGGCGTCACTAAATAGGAGGAGGAGGGGGATGGAAAGAGGTACCAGGTGCGCGAAATGTCAAAGAGTAAGATGCAATGTGGGCTTTTAAATCAGCAACAGTTCCAGATAAGATGCGATGTGGGCTTTTAAATCAGAAAATATCTTAAGCGTCCACGACTGCGAGCGGCTCCCGCCGCGAGTCGTATTTCAAGGTCAGCAGGGAGGAGGGGGCGGGAAGAGGCACCAGGTGCGCGAGATGACAAAGCGCTAGTACTTTTGGTCCTCGCAGTCCCGCTCCGCAGTTAAAGCCCAAGTTAGAAGATTTAAGAACAGCAGCAGTTCCGAATAAAATGCAATATGGGCTTTTAAACGGCAACAGTTCCAGGTAAGATGCAATGTGGGCTTTTAAATCAGAAAGTATCCAAAGCGTCCACGACTGCAAGCGGCTCTTGAGGTTCAGGCCTTCTCCCAATCTACTTCCCCCTTCCAGTGTCCCCCATGTGGCAGGGACCCCAGGAGTGCCAGTGGTATGGGTGTCGTATCCTAGTCTTTTGTAGACACCTACTCCAACATCGATGTATCACTTTATGTTCATTGCTTTGGACCTGTTGTGTCTTCACAGTCCCCATCAGGGTGCGGAACACATTCAGCCTATCCAATGTGAAGGGGGGAGTCCCCCTTTCCGGTGTTAGACTCCCTGTTACCCACTGCGTCAAGCTCTGCAACTGTCCCATCAAGTAATATGCCTCCATGTCAGGCACGGCGAGACCCCCTTCTGAATGTGTCCTTTTTGTCATGGTTAGGGCTACCCTCCTTTTGCCTGTCCCCCATCTAAAGGCAGAGATGCAGGAGTCCAATTCTTCGAACCATGTCCCCGGTATCCACTCCGGTATTGTGGCAGAGAAGTATAATAACCTGGGGAGAGCCAACATTTTTAGAAGGAAAATCTGGCCCGCCACCGAGAGGGGGAGTTTTCCCCAGAATGTCATATTATACTTGAGCGACCGCAGTGCTCCCTTACATTTCCTTCTTGCACATCTGTCATCTAGTGGAATACCTTCACCCCCAGATACCGAAAGCATCAGGGTTCCCAGTGCAGCTCACCTATGCCCTCTGGCGGCGACGTGCCCGCCTCCATCGGGAACAGCAGAGACTTCTGCCAGTTAACCTGCAGACCCGATAATGGGCCAAACTCTTCCATCATATTCTTCGCCCCTCGCAGCTCCCCTGCTGTGTTTTTGAGGAAGAGCAGAAGGTTGTCCGCATACAGTGCTATGTGGTGCCTTTGCCCTCCCACTTTGAGGCCTCCGTACTCTCCCCCGGATCGTACCCTATAAGCTAAAGGCTCTACTGCCGGTGCAAGCAGCTATAGGGAGAGGGGACACCCTTGCGTGTGCCCCTCTCCACCCAGTACTGTTGATATATCATGTGTCCTGTATGGACCCTCGCCACCGGGCCAGCATACAGCAGTCGCACCCATCATATAAAACCCTGCCTGACCCCCATTTTAGCTAGGACGGCGTGGAGGAACTCCTACTCAAGGCTATCAAAGGCCTTCTCTATATCTATTGCAAATATCGTACCTTACTGCCCCCAGCTCCATGATGGAAAGTAGACAGCATATGTTCAGGGTTGTATTTCTGATTTGGATGAAACCTACCTGGTCCTGGTGTACTAGGGACGTCATATGTGGGAGTAACCTCATTGCCAATAGCATACTCAGGATCTTGAAATCGAGGTTCAGCATCGATAGGGGTCTGTACGCTGTGCATTCCAGAGGGGACTTATCAGGCTTAAGCAGTAGAATTACCACCGCTTTCCAAGTGGTGTTTGGCAGTTGACCTCCCTCCCCAGCCTCGGTATACATCTCTATTAGCCATGGGGCTAATTCCTCCACATACGCTGCATAAAACTCCTTAGGGAGCCCATCTGTGCCTAGGGTTTTCCCTCTCGCCAGTTCTTTAATGGCCACTCTGATTTCATGCTCTGATATTTCTGCCCCTAGCTGGTCTGTGTCCTCTGTGGATAAGTTGTGGAGGGATAGCTCCGATAAGTACTCTTCAATCTCCCCTTCCCTCCTTGGTCCAGAGCTCTTGTATAGCTGTTCATAGTAATTATGGAACCTTTTATTTATAGCATCTTGCCTGTATAATGGGCGCCCGCGGAGTCTGCTATTTTGATTATGGTATTCCCCCTTCGAGTGGGGTTGGCAAGCCATGCCAACAGTCTGCCCGCCTTATCCCTCTTAGCATAGGTCCTATCGGTATACGCTTTATCGTTCCTCCTGTGCAGCTATCTCTCCCTTTGCCTCCAATAATTCCTGGCGTAGTTTGGGGTGGTCTGGGTGCCTTAGTTCAATCTCCATCAACGCTCGGTCTGCCCGTTCAACGTCTGTGAGTAGTGTTTGCTGCACCCCAATGGACGCCACTATACACTGTCTCCTGATTACTACCTTAAAGGCGTCCCATTCTGTTACCCTGGAGTCAGTGGAGTGTGCATTATCAGCAAAGTATGCTGTAATATGACCCCTGATTTTGTGTAAGAACACTTGGTCCTCCAGGGCTTCGGGCTTGGGAGAGGTTGCTGTTGTGTCCCCCAGTGTAGCCTAGTCAATATCGGGCTGTGGTCTGACACAGTATGTGTTAGGTATTCTGTGCCCTGAAGTAGTGCATGCATGGGGCGGAGCTTGCCGGCAACCGTATTGGCCGCTTGAGCCCACAGCTCCGTCAAGCCATTTCATAGATCCTTCATTATCCAGCATCCAAGGTGGGACCGCAACTGCACCCTGCCCTCCCCCGAGCACCCGCTCCGATTGGGAACCTGCGGAGCCTGCTTTGCCGAGTCATGACGAGACTAAAGACGGGACAAAAGGCGGAGACCTGCAGCGAGACTGAAGGCCGGGGATCCTCGGACTGCAGCAGACAGCCAGTCCGGGGAGCGTAACGCGACGTGCAGGTAGCGACAGGGAAGGCGGGCGGTCCGACCCGCGAGTCGGCCGGAATCCACAGAAGCCAGCAAGACGCTGCCGCCCAATTTCGCGGTGAGCATATACGTGGGGACACCTGGGGTAGTGCACGGCCCCCCCACCAGGAGACAGAACAGCAGTGCCCTAGGGAGCGCGGAGAGAAGAGACGCGGTAGATGGGGAGCCTGGAGTGAGTGCTGCTGGCAGAAACCGGACTGAGACCAGCAGATCAGGAGGAGTGGAGGTCTGAGGGATCCCCGAGGTGAGCACAGGTACAACGTTAGAGGGGCGGCGGGTGCTGGCGGGCAGGAGCGGCCGCCCAGTGGAGCCACAGAAACAAGAGCAGAGTGTGTGTCGAGATCGGCCCCCAGATCTGCACTGTGTATCGAACGCCGCACAATCTCTCGACCTTGGAGTGTGCTGGAGCGCCGTGGAGCAATAGGAACAGCGCTGTGTGCAGGCAAACATCAAAATGAAGGCATGAGAACCTTCGCGGAGGCCCGGAACCTGCAGCGGGTGCCCCCCCTCCCCACCTCCCCCTGCGGCGGGACGGAGACGGGCCAGCTGGAAGCCGACAGAGCGGTTGAGAAGACCTGGGGTGCAGCAGAACGACAGCGTGGGGAGTGCAGCGAGGTTGGCGCCGATACTGTGGCCGATAATGTGGCTCAAGCGGGGAGGGCACACCCACATGCTTCACTCCATGGCTGTAGAAAACAACGCGGTGGCGATCCACGCTTGAGAGTTCTGGGGATTTGAGTTGGACATTGCGCACTGATCCCACGACACCGCACGCCAGAGGCTTACTGAGGAGCTGTAACCTTGAGCAGTTTAAACTGTGGCCGCCGAGAGCGGTGCTAAGTAGAGCACAGAATACAGCGCCAAGAACAATCAGGCAAGATGGGAAAGGGTGATAAAACGCAGAGTAAGCTCCCCTTTTCGCAGAGACGTTTGCAGGAACAGGAATTGCCAGTGGCAGACAAGGCGACAGCGCGAATGGATGTTGAGTAGGAGATGGGATCAGACATCAAGACACTCCTGCTATCGATGGAGAAAGGGTTTTAGACGAGCATATCCTCGCTGGGCACTAAGATAGATGCACTGACCTATGGGATGGATCGCATGGCAGAGCACTTGGACAAGCACGCGGAAAGACTTGACATGATGGAGCGAAGGGTGAGGGAGGTCGAAGAAGCTGGACGTGGGGCATAAAAAGCTTGAGAAAGTCATGCAAACCCTACAAGACAAGACGGAGGATTTGGAAGCCCGTTCACGACGCTGTAACCTTCGCATTGCGGGATTGCCGGAGACCACCTCAACAGGACCTATGGAAACATTCGTGGAACGACTGCATACTACCTTGCTGGGAGAAAGGGTATTTTCGGCAATGTTTGTGGTGGAGAGGGCACATCGCACGTTGGGACCTCGCCAGCGTCCGGGCGCTCCCCCCGTCCTATAATAGCGAAACTCCTCAATTATTGGGATATGGACACGGGTCTGCGGTTAGCAAGGTCCCAAACGTCTCTGCAGTTTAAGGGTTCGGCCATTTCATTGTATCCAGACTTCACCGCCAGGGTACAGGAGGCGGGCAAACACTTCATACCATACAAGAAGCGCTCAGGGATCTAGGCCTAGACTATGCAATGCTGTACCCGGCGAAACTCAGGGTCAATCCGCAGGGTCAATCGCACATTTTCACGGACACGAATGCCTTGCAGAGAGCACTGAAGAACTGGGCAAGAGATCAGTCTAACAGAGTCGACGACTCCACTGGAGAGGGAGAAAGCTGCAGCCGCCTAGACGAACAGGAATGATGGTGATGGACAAAAGTGTGGTAGGGCTCGCCGGTGGCGATGGTTCTCCCACATTGTTGATTTTTCCCCTCTTCCCCCCCCTGCTCTATGATACACGGGATGGAGGGGGGATAAGGACCCTTGAGCCTTAGTTGCGACCTAGCTGATGTCATGATGTTTTCTATAAGAAAGCCTGAGCTTTGTGCTGGGGTGTGAGGGGGGGATGGGTGGGGACATATGATTGATTGTCACACGTTTAATATCAATGCTCATTAGGTGCATGACATACGGCGTGGTGGGGGCGGGGTGTGGCCTAAGAGATATAATGTGTAATGTCGGATCGCTAAAGCAGACAGGCGACCTCGGCCCCAGCGCTCAACACACCTCGGGGTTTTTCATGTTCCAATTGGGAGTTCGGGAGAATGGGATGAGGGGTGGGATGGGGTTCGGCCAGGCCAGGTTGGGGAGGTCGGCTGTGGGAGGGGGATAGGGAGGGGCACTGGTTCCACGACACACACAGTTGGAGGGGGGAAGAGCTTGGGAGTTGTGTTCCACATTCTGCCTGACCACACTGCCTTCACTAAACTTGAACTAACTGATGACACTAGTCCAACGAGATACTCGCAGAGATGACTAGAGCAAACCAAGAGACTGTTAGCGGGGAGGCTGAGATGTTTAGGGCCCTCACATGGAACGTGCGGGGATTGAATGAACACTGTAAGCTCAGAAAGGTTTTAAATTACTTGCAGGGTCAGAGATAGGACTTAGCACTCCTACAGGAAACGCACCTTTCGCTCACAAGTAGAATGCTCCTCAGTAGAGGCCTGGTGGGCAACACTACAGCAGCTGGGTTTACAACGCACTCCAGGGGAGTACTGACCTGGATTAACCCCAAATCGAAATTAACATTATCCTTAGTGCGAGCGGACCCAGAAGGCCGGTTTTTGATATCACGATGCATTGGGAAGGGATATGATCTTATAGTAGTCAATGTCCATGGCCCCAACTATGACTCACCAGACTTTTACAGCACCCTAGCACGGATATGCCAAGCATATACTGCAGCACAAATGCTCTGGGGAGGACCTAAACTTAGTGTTAGACCCAGCATTGGACAGGTCTGCAGGCCCACCGCGCTGGCCGTCTGCAGGCCCGTTAACGATACAAACAGAGCTATTAAAACTAGGATAAGTTGATGTTTGGCGAAGCAGGCACACAACAATGGGGGGTTTCACACATTATTCAGCCTACCATGATATCCACACTAGAATCGACTACTGGCTAGTATCGTCTTCAACAACAAGGCACATCAAAGCCTGCGAAGTGCTCACGCGTACCCTCTCGGATCACTCACCGGTGCTACTGGTGCTGGAGACCCCAGTGAAGAGGACACCGCCATTTACATGGCGCTTCCCTCCGTACTCATTGCTGGATGAGCAATTTCGGGGAGAACTCGCTGAAGAGATAGACACATTTTTCGAAACCAACATAGGGTCGGTAAACAGTTTTCAAACAGTATGGGAGACATTCAAAGTCTACATACGGGGCATAGCCATGTCCAAGCACTCGAGTGTTATCAAATCTATCCGCCAAAGGTTGCTGTACTTAGAAAAACAGTTAGCTGAGTTAGAAAGATGACAGCAGAGCGGCCCAGACGCAACCGTGACAGAGGACATAAAAAGGCTCATAGCAGAATATAATGAAGAGGCAGATAGGGAAGTCCAACACATGGGGAAGTATGCAACAGCCCGGATGTACGGAGAGGGGGAACGACCCAGCTCCCTCCTCGCCAGGATACTAAAAGGCACCAGAAGCAGACTGCACATCTCTGAGCTAAAAATGGCTTCTGGAGAAATAGTCACTGACTAGGCTGAGATAGCAGGTGAGTTCAGGAATTATTACTCGGACCTTTACTCCACTAGATCCGAAAGTGTCGCGGATGACATGGAGGACTACCTGAGCCATATACAATTGCCTATGCTTACGAACAAACATCGGGAGTTTTTAATGCTACCTATAACTAAAGATGAAATATCTGAGGCACTGGCAAGTATGCGTTCCGGTAGTGCCCCCGGGGCGGACGGGCTCACAGTGGGCTTCTACAAAGCGTTTCAGGACAAATTAATCCCTCACTTGTCCACACTCTTTGACGACGTTTACGTGGAGGGCAGTATGCCACAATCTATGAGGGAAGCGTTGATAGTAACCATACTCAAACCGGGCAAGCCTCCGCATGAATGTGGCTCGTACAGGCCACTATCGTTACTAAACGTAGATGCCAAGCTGTATGCAAAAGGTTTGGCGACACGGCTAGCGCTACTAGCCCCTGAGTTGGTAGCTCCGGAACAAAGCGGGTTTATCCCTAACAGAAACCTCACCTATAATATCCGAACAGTGCTAGGCACTATACTTCGGTCTCTGCAGGTGTTTTCCTGTGCCACCATCCGTGGTCGCTGGTCTTGTGGCTCTCTCTGAACCCTTCTCGCTGAGATCCAGGTGTCCTCCGCCAGGGTCTCTTCTGGTGCTTGGTCCGTCTTGTCGCCACATGCACTCGTTAGGCCCTTTGTCTCCTTTTATAGGCTGTCTGTTGTAGTGTGAGCCCTCTTCTAGCATTGCTTGTTTCCCTTCTGCTCAGTGTTCCATTTCATTGTGATGTCACCGCATCACGATTCTACTTGCCCTTGCTTCCAGCAGTGCTTGTTTTCCTTCTGCTCAATGTTCCATCTCGTTGTATTGCCCCTGCGTCAAGATTCTACTTTTGCCAGTTGCTGTGTGGTTGGTGAAGGTGGCGTTCGCTCTCTGTGCTATTTTGCAAGAATAGACCTACTGATGTTTACCGCGTTGTTGTGAGTTTCATTCCCACACTGTTTCCAGTGCCTTCTCTCATTTTTACAATCGGGGAGGTGCAGATTACAGCCCCTGTGTCTACTGGCGCTCCTTCTGGGATTAAGGCTCCCCAATCACTAGCAGGCCCTTTGACACCCCCAGGCCATCAGTGGCAGCCCTCCAGGAACCTCGCACCGCCTCTAGGCGCTCTTGGTAGTCCTCATGCTGCTTTCTCCTGGACCCTCCTCCTCTCTGCCTCCTTACTAGTTTCTGGGCAGTGAGCGCTCCGGGTCCTCATATCTCCAAGCCAGCAGTGTCTTAAGCCCCCTGCTCCTGGGAACTCTCAGTTTCCTCGATCAGCCTCAGATCAGGCTGCTGGTGCCATTTTGTCCAACCTCTCTGCCTCCTTGCCTGTTTTGTGTATTCTGCCCTGGCTTGTCCTCCACGCGCTGTCCCCCGCTTCGGTGGGAATGCACCGGTCTCAGTCTTCTTGTTTTCAGGCGCCCTCAATTTAATAGTGCGGACCCTCCAGGGCTTCCGCACCGCCGCTATGTTTCCTCGGTGGTTTGCGCGCCGCCGGACCCTCCTCCCTAATGCCTCCTTACTGTTGGTTTTCAGGCAGCGAGGGTATCGGCTCACCGTCTTCTTTGTGGCAGTAGCCTGCTGTGTCCCCGGTTCTTAGGGCCTTCCGGCCTCCACCAGGCGCCGCCAGTCAGACTGCGATCACAGCCACCATCTTCGCCTACCTCGCGGTCCCTCCGTTGAGTTTGTTTTTCCCACGACTCCGCTTCTATCAGCTTCTTTCTGCAATGCCGCTCAGTTCCCCTGTACTTCAGGGGTTGGGGGGAATGTCGCCTGTGTCGGGTGTTCAGGCGCGGTGCGTCCATTGGGGCGTGGGGGCGTAGCCCCCCCGCCCGCAGCTCCCTCGGCATTTCTGAACTTAAGTAAACTGAATCAGTTTACTTAAGTTCAAAGACGCAGAGGGAGAACTGACAATCATGTCAGTCAGCATGACGTCAGACTTCCCACCCCCTTCAGAGTCTGAAGGGGTGGGTGGTCTGGCGTCATGTTGATTGACATGATTGTCACCAGGGCCAGCAGGCAGCAACACAAGTGCGCATGAGTGGGGACGGAGGGTGAATTTTTTACCCGTGCCCACTCATGAGCACTTGTGTTTGCGCTTTATTGCGCATGCCCATTAGGAGCCCTTCGGCCTCCTAATGGGCGTGCTGCGGGCGAAAAGTAACCTGTGCCCCAAGCCAATCCTGGCGCTGCAGCAGCGCCAGGATTGGCTGAGAGGGGCTTGCAGTCCAGTGTCATTTATGAAGTGAAGGCGCTAAGGGGGGGAGCGGAGCAGGTGGCGCGGACCCGGACCGGGGCCAGTGAGGTAAGTTTTGTTTTATATAATTCTTACCCCCTCGCGCGACATCCCCCCCCCCGGGAGCCGCGACTGCCCACTAACATGATTATCATTGACGCCTGGGAGCAGTGGTGCCAATCGAGCACTCGTGCACAGTTCTCCCGCTCAGTACCCGCTACCTCACTATTGCCATATGTGCTCCATAAATTAAGCTCCTGCAGGAAACTGCCGGAGAAATTTATCACCACTAACATGTGTAGTTCATTGATTCGCGGCTACGGCTCCCTAGCCAAATCCGTCTTACTTAAACTCCACTTGGCCTTTTTTTTTATAGACCTAATCCTCAGAAAAATTGGATCTCTTAAAATGCTTATTGCATCGTAACCCAATCCATTGACCTCATAAATAGCAGTGGTGGCTGACTGTATTTTAGCAGCTTGAAGGAAATTACGTATTTCCGCTCGAATCCGCCAAGTCCCTTCCTGTTTACGTTATTTCTGTGTAATATCTGCACAAGTAAAATATTGGCGGCTTATGTGGAAATTATTTATTACCTAAGTATTGATGTTTTAAACATGCAATATTGAGGCACTGTTAAGACTCATTCATGTTTATTTTTCAGGTTGACACCCTCCATGTGCGCCACCATCTTTGGTTTCCATGTTAGATTAATTAGGTGTTAAGAGAAGCTTGCTCATGAAGCTAGGGCTTTGCAGAGTAATTGAGGTGCATAGGTCTATTTTGGAAATCAGGGTGTTTTCTCACTTATTAGACAGTTGTGAACGGACCTGGCAACTCGCAGGGTTTCGCCTTGTTTCACATGGTTTCGGCATTTTTCACATGGGGACCTGAAGAAGAGACTTCATCACGTTGCAAATATGCAGGTGAGATTGAAAACTGTACACTGAGCATAAATTCAACTTGTACATGAAGCCCCCGTATTGTCCTAAACCACCATGGTCTTTGCAACCTAATCAGGGAATGGAAGTCGGCCCCAGATACCTTTGTTTGTGTTAGGAGTGTAGGTGTTCTTGCTCACCTGCTCGGACAGTGCTGCAGCTCTAAAGTGCTCTAAAGTCAAGGAACCCCTTCGGAACTACCCGGTCCAAGGCCCTTGTCCTTGTGTCAGTGGTTAATATGGTGAAAATGGATACAAGGTTGTCAGGTTTGCCCAAGTGTGGGAGTTTATTGGTGCCCATTACTTTCTTTCTTTTGCCTTTGGCCAACACTGCCCACATTGTCTCGGATATGTGGCTAATCACACATGCAATTCTCCCGTCACTGATGCACTTCAAAGTTAAAATACATCTCTATCCACTGTGTTATTTCACCATCAGTCGTACAGGTTACTGCACCTGTGACGATATGGATGGACTTTAAGTTAATGGTATTTACAGTGTTGGAATTGCCCCATTTTGTTTGCACTGTGTCTAAGATGTTAAACTGGACATATAAATGAATATTTTCAAACGTTTTAATTCATTTTATATTTGACATGATAGAATACTCGTTCCGTATATTTAGGTCCATTCAGCTCTACCCATTTTCCTAGTGCAGTGGGGACTTGTTATGATTTTAAGTTGTGTTGTAGGGTGTTATGTTCCATGATCTTTCCTGGGGATTGCTGAAGCATGGTGGTTCTACTGTAGTCTGTTACCAGGCATTTGCAGGCTTAGACAGGCTATAATAAATTAAACCTTTTGAGTGCAGTGCAGCAAAGGGTGAGTAATGTCTGTGTGAGTGCAGGTTGAGCAGTGTGCCTGTGTGAGTCCAGGGTGAGTGATGTGGATGGATGAATGCAGGCTTAGTGATGTTGATTCAGAAAAGGGGGTGGTGATGGACAGAGTATCTGAATTAAACAGAACACTCATACCCAGTCAACAGATCAGGGCTTGATCCATCACCGTTTTTTAGCTCACTGCACCATCCCAGCTCAGAACCTGGCTACATGCAAATTAGTCTGTCCCTGGCCCAGTGCATCATGGGAACAGGGCAGACCAAACTACCAAGCCAATTCTTATACTGGGAAGGAAACAAGCTTCCGGGGACCGGTTTCTGGCATTACAGCCGTCTTCGGCCCGGCTTGCTTGAATCCTGATGGTGCAATGAGCAAGGGACTCACATCTGAGTATACCCTTCCACGCTTGTGGTGGACAAAACTATTCAGAAAAGGGGGTGGTGATGGACAGAGTATCTGAATTAAACAGAACACTCATACCCAGTCAACAGATCAGGGCTTGATCCATCACCGTTTTTTAGCTCAAAGCACCATCCCAGCTCAGAATCTGGCTACATGCAAATTAGTCTGTCCCTAGCCCAGTGCATCATGGGAACAGGGCAGACCAAACTACTGAGCCAATTCTTATACTGGGAAGGAAACAAGCTTCCGGGGGACCGGTTTCTGGCATTACAGCCGTCTTCGGCCCGGCTTGCTTGAATCCTGATGGTGCAATGAGCAAGGGACTCACATCTGAGTATACCCTTCCACGCTTGTGGTGGACAAAACGATTCAGAAAAGGGGGTGGTGATGGACAGAGTATCTGAATTAAACAGAACACTCATACCCAGTCAACAGATCAGGGCTTGATCCATCACCGTTTTTTAGCTCACTGCACCATCCCAGCTCAGAACCTGGCTACATGCAAATTAGTCTGTCCCTGGCCCAGTGCATCATGGGAACAGGGCAGACCAAACTACCAAGCCAATTCTTATACTGGGAAGGAAACAAGCTTCCGGGGACCGGTTTCTGGCATTACAGCCGTCTTCGGCCCGGCTTGCTTGAATCCTGATGGTGCAATGAGCAAGGGACTCACATCTGAGTATACTCTTCCACCCTTGTGGTGGACAAAACGATTCAGAAAAGGGGGTGGTGATGGACAGAGTATCTGAATTAAACAGAACACTCATACCCAGTCAACAGATCAGGGCTTGATCCATCACCGTTTTTTAGCTCACTGCACCATCCCAGCTCAGAACCTGGCTGCATGCAAATTAGTCTGTCTCTGGCCCAGTGCATCATGGGAACAGGGCAGACCAAACTACCAAGCCAATTTTTATACTGGGAAGGAAACAAGCTTCCGGGGACCGGTTTCTGGCATTACAGCCATCTTCGGCCCGGCTTGCTTGAATCCTGATGGTGCAATGAGCAAGGGACTCACATCTGAGTATACCCTTCCACGCTTGTGGTGGACAAAACGATTCAGAAAAGGGGGTGGTGAATTAAACAGAACACTCATACCCAGTCAACAGATCAGGGCTTGATCCATCACCGTTGTTTAGCTCACTGCACCATCCCAGCTCAGAACCTGGCTACATGCTTAATTCAGACACTCTGTTCATCACCACCCCATTTTCTGAATCGTTTTTGGCCACTATAGGTGTGGCAGGGCATACTCAGACATGATTCCCTTGCTCACTGCACCATCAGGATTCAAGTAAGCCGGGCCGACGACGGCTGAAATGCCAGAAACCGGTCCCCGGAAGCTTGTCTCCTTTCCAGTGAAGAATTGGCTTGGTAGTCTGGTCTGCCCTGTTCCCATGATGCACTGGGCCAGGGACAGACAAAGCTCTTTGTAAACCCACTGGAGTTTTACTCAACAGGACAATGTCATCTGCATATTGCAGACAGGGAATTCGCCGGTTTGCCAATAAAGGTGGATGCACCTCATCTGTGTCCAACACTGTTGCGAGATCAGAAAGGAATAGATTAAAAAGGGTAGGCGCTAGAACACAGCCTTGTTTAGGCCCTGGAATGTTGGTATGTTCCTCGTTGTGTACGCTCCGTCTCCCAATTTAACCTTTGCCCATGTATCTTCGTGCAAAGCTTTTATTGCCTGTATTAATTTTAAAGGCGTCCCCCAAAGCTGCAATTTTTCCCATAGGCGCTCTCGATTTACTCTGTCAAATGCAGATTTGATGTCAACAAAACAGGCGTATAATCGTGTGCCCTTTACTGCTATTCTGTCCATTAATACTGACAGGCAAGTTAAGTTGGTGATTGTCCCCATGTCCCTCCTAAATCCCGTCTGGAACCAGGGGATTCTCTGAGATTCTTCTATCCAATCTTGCAGCTTAAGGAGGATACAAGAGGCATAGAGCTTGGCTTCCACATCTATCAATGATATAAGTCGGTAATTTGTTGGGTTGCCATGGTCACCTTGTTTAAATATTGGGTGAATCACGTTCCCCTTCCATGATGCCGGAACCTGTATGTCACGATAGATTTGGTTAAACAATGGTGTCAGGATTTCTGCCCAAAATACCAGGTCATGTTTAAAAATGGCATTGGGCAGACCATTCGGACCTGGTGCTCCTTCAGCCTTAAGCCTAATAATGATTTTACACAGTTCCACTCTAGTTGTCAATTCTGGGACTATCATTTCCTCTTTCGCGCAGTCCTTTATCCCCGGTCCTTCTGAGCCTATTTTGTAGATTTCCAACTGGCCATTCTCTGCTGTATTTGTTACCTGCGTATTACTTGGAAGACCTACTGATCTTGTGCAGTAAAGGGATTGCACATGTTGAGACCAAGCGTCGGCTCCTACTCCCGCTTCCTGAAAGAGTTTTTGTCCTTTATTTAGGTCGTTGATGATGCCCCAAAATTCACGACTATTGGGTTGTTTTCCGGCCCTTAACAGTCTATTCCATAACTTCTCCTTGTGGGCTGATTTTGCAATGTATAAAGCCTTCCTGTAGGTACTTCTGGCTTCTGTCAGAACCCCTTTGTTTGTTGGTAACCCCAGCTTTTTATTCCACGCAAGGTGACGGACAACATTTGCTACCCTCCTTTTCTTTGTTCTCAGTTCGTTGGAAAACCAGGGCTCCTTTTTAGCGGTGGACTTACTCTGTACACCTGTGGTTGCAGGAAATTTGTGAAGAAGGTCCAGGACCAGTAGCTCCCAATTTTTTACAAGGTCCTCCTTTTTTTGCATCCCTAACTCGGATTTTCTAGCCATTGCGGCACGAAGAATTCGTTCCAACATTTGTCCTCTCCATTTTAGTTTCTTTAAGTTGAATTTAGTGGCTTGGTGAAGCAGACTTACTAATTTCGGTGCCAAGTTTAGCGTAATGTTTAGGGAGGTTATTTGGGGGAAGTGGTCGCTTTCTGATCGTTGGACAATTTTGAAAGTCTCAATGGCTGGGAATAATTCGTCGCTTACTATTGTATAGTCTATTGTTGAGTGGACCCTACCACTCAGGAACGTAATGCCTGCCGGCCTGTCCCCCGTCGTGTTGCCGTTTAAAACTGTCAGACCCAGAGCTTTTGGGTCAAAGGCTAACCTAGGGCCTCCTTTGGGCAGTTGCTTGACTTCTTTTGCCCTCAATTTTCCATTGAGATCACAGTTGAAGTCCCCTGAGATTAATAGAGGACATCCTTTGTACGTTTTTTTCATCGTTTTAATCAGCGACGTCAGACACGTTTGTTTTCCTTGTTGTAGCTTACGGTCAGGATGGATATACACATTAAGGATTATAATTTGCCATTTTTTGTGCCCGGCTGATGTAGATTCCGTGATTCTAATCACTTGTACCCAGTTTAGTCCTACATCCAGTGCTTCTGAAGACCAGTCAAATTTTTGAGTGATGTAAGTTGATAAACCACCCCGAGGGTGTCCAAACTTTGAGTGTCTTTCTGCAGGGATGTAGTGGGTCTTGAAACCTGGTATTACACTTGGTGCTAGTTTCCATGTCTCCTGAATCAGGATTATGTCTTGGTTGGAAAAAAAGATTTGGGTATCATGGTCCAGCTCCATTTCATGGAAACCATGTACGTTCCATGTGCATACCGAGACTTTTGTTGAAGTAGATATAGCACTCTGCACTTCCTCCCTCCTACATGGAGACCGGGAAGAATTTTTCTCCGTGTTAGGGTCTCTTTTTACACAGGAACATTGGGACCCAGGACCAATCTGTTTTGTCCCGACCGGGCTGCCTATTTGGGTGATTGTGGTCTGTCAGATTTACCACTTCAGCTACGCTTGCTTCGGCTGGAGAGGTGGCGCGGGCTCCTAATAGGCAAGAAAACGGAGGGCGTTTATCCCCTTTATCCTTTGTTTCTTTATAGGTGATTTTTTGTAACGGAAATGGATATTTTGGGGTCTTGTTTCTTAAAAGCGAAATTCCCCATGATTCAAAGTGATCTCTTGTGGAGAATATTTCCTGGAATAATCTTAGCAGATTGCCCCGGTTTAGGAAGTCCTGAAGCCCCTTTGATGAATATTCAGGAATGAATGTTAGTTTGTGGAGTGTTATTTCAGGATTCAAGCAAGCCGGGCCGACAACGGCTGAAATGGCAGAAACCGGTCCCCGGAAGCTTGTCTCCTTTACAGTGAAGAATTGGCTTGGTAGTCTGGTCTGCCCTGTTCCCATGATGCACTGGGCCAGGGGCAGACCAATTTGCATGTAGCCAGGTTCTGAGCTGGGATGGTGCAGTGAGCTAAAAAACGGGGATGGATCAAGCCCTGATCTTTGGACTGGGTAAGAGTGGTCTGCTTAATTCAGACACTCTGTTCATCACCACCCCCTTTTCTGAATCGTTTTTGGCCACTATAGGTGTGGCAGGGTATACTCAGACATGAGTCCCTTGCTCACTGCACCATCAGGATTCAAGCAAGCCGGGCCGACGGCGGCTGAAATGCCAGAAACCGGTCCCCGGAAGCTTGTCTCCTTTCCAGTGAAGAATTGGCTTGGTAGTCTGGTCTGCCCTGTTCCCATGATGCACTGGGCCAGGGACAGACGAATTTGTATGTAGCCAGGTTCTGAGCTGGGATGGTGCAGTGAGCTAAAAAACGGTGATGGATCAAGCCCTGATCTTTGGACTGGGTAAGAGTGGTCTGCTTAATTTAGACACTCTGTTCATCACCACCCCCTTTTCTGAATTGTTTTTGGCCACTATAGGTGTGGCAGGGTATACTCAGACATGAGTCCCTTTCTCACTGCACCATCAGGATTCAAGCAAGCCGGGCCGACGACGGCTGAAATGCCAGAAACCGGTCCCCGGAAGCTTGTCTCCTTTCCAGTGAAGAATTGGCTTGGTAGTCTGGTCTGCCCTGTTCCCATGATGCACTGGGCCAGGGACAGACCAATTTGCATGTAGCCAGGTTCTGAGCTGGGATGGTGCAGTGAGCTAAAAAACGGTGATGGATCAAGCCCTGATCTTTGGACTGGGTAAGAGTGGTCTGCTTAATTCAGACACTCTGTTCATCACCACCCCCTTTTCTGAATCGGCTTAGTGATGTGTCAAGGAATGGTGAGCAATGGGTCTATGAGTGCAGGGTGAGTAGTGTGCCTATGTGAATGCAGGGAGAGTGATGTATCTGTACAAGTGCAAAGAGACTTGTCTGGTTACTCACAGAGATGTGTTTGCCAAGCCACCTCTTTCTCAAATTTGCTTGAGAATGCGCCATTTGCCCACTCTTTTTTCAATATTTTCTCGGGGAACCCCTTGTAGGTGGTTCGGACTCGCTCGCTACACTCGCCACAGTACAGTATTTATGCCCCACCACTTTCAAATGTCACCAGCCACCACTGCAGGTGTCCCCTATATCGGGCAGGATGGCACTAGATGGGGGATCACCGGCAGGAGCTCAGGTTCAGGCTCCATCACCGTCTGGCCACGCCCCCATGGCAAATGTCAGCTATGCTGTATGTTTTTTTAAATATTTAGGGCCGGATTCACAAAGGGCCTCTGCACTCCTGACAGAGGCTCCGCAGTCGTGGTGGGCCTTCCGTGCAGTGGTTGCCCAATGCAGGCCCCTTGACACGAATGCAGGATCCCCACCCCTTCCACCACGACTGTAGGGCCCCTGCCACGAATGCAGGGTCCCTTTGAAAACTGGCACCTTTGTCTGTATCCTCTAAACGTTGGGTTTGTGGTAAGTGCTGTTGACACTATGATATGCATTTAAATGACATCTGGTGCTATGTTGAAAAAGTGGTATACCTTGCATTAAAAGAGGCCTGTTAGGTTAACCTACAGGACAATGCAAACAGTGCAACTCTTACATTTCTAAGTGAGTAATCCTGAAGTATTTAAAAATGCACAAAATAAGTAAGAGGAACCCGACTTCTGTTTCACATGAAGAAAGGCAGATGAGCTAATGCCTCGGCATTGCTGTCCTGTGATGCTTTCAGATGTGGCTGCACTGAGTAATTCTAGTCATTAAGCAAACCATCCAAAGGAGATGGTGTCTCGACCCTGAGAGAACTAAGAATACTCGTCTTTTGGCAACCCATCAATGTTCAGATGAGTTGCTGTACTGAACCTGATGCGGAAACAGACTGTTTAGTGAAGGCGTGGAGCTTTGAATGATTTCCAGAGGTTAAAGGGATGTCTAGGAAGCCTCAAGGATAAAGGCAGGTGGGTAGGAGGAAGCTGATAGAAGGCATTAAGATAATAATAGCTTGGTTTCATATACTGCAAGTGTTGTAAATAACAGATATCACTGTTATTGAATTTAATTAACAATGCTCTATTGGATCTTGCTAGTGGACTAAGAGGACACATCCAGCCATGTGCACAGACCAGCAAAATCATGATGGTATAACCACATAACAGCATTCTCTGGGGGATATTCTCAAGAACGTGTGATAATTATCGCAAAATTAGCTTAACGCAATGCTGTGTTAACGTTGTTTTCTCAACATGGCAGTACCATGTGATGGTCTCACGACAACGCGTCAAATGACCGTGTTAAAATTAACTCAACGCCTAAAGAATGCAAAACACGAACGCGAAAAAAGTGGCTATGTCCCAAACCGCGATGCAAAAATCAGCTATAATCAGTGACAGGCCTGCAATTCCCACATGTCATGTGGGAAAATGCACCATAAAAGCAGAGAAAAAGAACTGTGAGATGACAATGTACAAGTAAATGCACACATTCGTGATGCAGTACAAAAGTCCACTGTCCTGCATCAAATAGGCATCTCCTCACAAACAGTCACAATGTACATTGTCATGCAGTCTGCATGTAAACTTCACCAATGCGCAAACATACATGGAACACACTTTAAAACCGCATCTCCCCTTTACATTGCAGAGAGACAATCAACACCTTCTGCAGAGCAGACCCAGGTAAGTGATGATGGAGACGACCCCCAGAACAGTGACTATGACGAACTCCAATGGTTCATGGACAACCTCCTCACCCCACCTCCAGTAGCAGGGCAGCCCAGCACTATCGTGGTGAGCACACCCCTGCACAGACCACACAGCAGGGAGCACCCACTACCACGTCTGGCACCCAGCACCTCACCGAAGAACACATGGCGTTCCAACACTGTGTGTTAGACCACCAGAAGGTGCTGACTGAATAGGTGCGGGTGGGGTTCGAGCTCATGGCAGCCAAACTAGATACCATAAGTGGGTGTCTATGTCCCATCAGGGACCACGTACACACCCTAACAGACACCCACAGCCTGCCCCATGCCCTCCAACAACCCATGGCTGGCGTCGCTGGAGTCATGACTCGGTGACAACAACTGTCTAGTCAGATTGGCCACAGCGATGTAATCCATGATTTGGGAAACATAAGGAGGGTCATGGAGAACATGGAGCGGATGCAGGCGCAAAGAATGGCTACCACGGCTGCACACGAGAAAGCTGTAGATAGGATCTTACATGCCCTGCAGATCCCCATCATGAGAGTGATGTCACAAGACATTGCGCAGATGAATGCTGCTGCTACTTCTAAATCCACATCTCCAGCCCTTGATGTGTCAGTGTCACACAGTGCTGCAGACCAAACACCACCACCCACATGTAAGGCACATGAAATGTTAGAGAACGAAGATGAGGATGAATCTGCCTTACTGGTAAGAAGAAAGCAGTAGCTCTCATCTCCACCATGTGGCTTGTTTCTGCTTGGTTCTGCCCTCTGCATCATGCCCTGGAATAACACCTTCCACCGTCGCACAAGACACTAACCTTGGACCTCGACATGGACTGCCATATTTTGTTTGCTTAACAATGATACAGCAATCAGCCTGCGGACTGGACTCTTCCCCTTCCGAGTAACTTGTGAATCCCTGAAGAACTCTGGCTGGCCCTCCACGAGGCAACATTGTAAAGTGTTGTCTGCATGGCCCAGTACTAAGACAGCTTCAATACTCCTCTGAACGTGAACAATACATACTAATACACACAGACGTGTCATGTCTATGATTAATCAAGTATGAAAGCATGGAAGAATGTAGGGGTAATGATTCCCCCCTTACGTTCATGATGCTCATGTTGTGGGACTTGAGTCACAGGGTGCATCCCTGCATCATGGAGGTACATATTTGAGCCCAAAAGAAGGCCTGTTGTCAATTGTAGGTCACAAATGACAGCCTATATGTAATGATTTCTGACACATGTGAAATGCTGATGAGTGGGATTCCGTACAATCTTTGACTCACAGAAATGGCATTTCGAATACGTGACACCCTAAACAGCCTTTTTGTGTCCTCATTTTGCCAAATTTCTTGCTGGGTTATACTCTAGTCCCTTTAGGTTTTACAAGAGGAAACCAGACCGTAAGAGGAAAAGGAAGAGTAGCGGCCCACAAGTATACTACTGTTTCCACTTCCATCGCCTTTACAAACTGAGACTGCCCAAGGTTAGGAGATAACATGGCCGATAATGTAGGTGGCATAATCATAGGACTCACGTTTCCTTCTCTCTCCACCTTACCAACGTAGCCCAAATGTTCTCTCTACTTATTAAATTGCATGCCATGTCCGATTCAGATGTATAAATAATATTCCTAAGACACTCAGAAAAGGACGGATGATTTTCAGATTTCCATAACCTGCAGATCTCGTGCCTTGCCAACAGACCTACATAAAACAAGAAATTTGATTCCATCGTTGTGATTTGCACTTCTTGATCTGAAGTTAATCCCAAGAAAATTACACTAGGGCTTACTTTAATTTGTATAAGTACTAAAATATATATATCACAGAGCTATACTTACCAATAGCCCATATACCTTATTTACCAATAATAAGTCAGTTGGCAATGGAGAAGGTTCAATCATTTATTTTGCAAAAGCGCCCTATATAGGGGAGACTCTCTCGTCCTCACCCTCAAAGGTGCACAGAGGAGACTGCTGGATCACATTCAAAACAGTGCATATATACTTCCAGCATACCTCATGAAAACCCGGTACAGGGCATAGTATTGTTTCCCCTGAAGTCAACAGGAAAACCCATATTAGGCACAATTGATTGATTCGAAATTCAGCTCAAACTATTCCGGGACGGTAGGTCAGTGAAGGTGCCTCCCTTTCATTCTGGGGCACGGGAGTACAGGCACGGCGCCTGCAAGAATGTACTCATCCTACAAGAAAGGCAGATATTACCTTGAGTTTCCTAAGTTAAATACCAATGGTCCATTCATATCCCGGACCGACGTCTCGAGCTTTTTAGACAGAAGCAGGTCACGTGGTTTCCTAACTAATGCAAGTGAGACAGGGAGATGAAACCAACATGGAGTTCATTCAGTCAGGGCCCGATTCGTAATGCACGATTTGAGTGTTTTTAACAGTGGTTTTCTTGAGGCAGCATGACAATATATTGGATACATCAGGCCAACATTATATTATTGGATTTATATTCCTTCAGACTGCTCTTTTGGATTAATGTGGCCAATATATGCAAATAATAATAGATCTTCTAATCTGAAAACACTCCTTCATCTATTTGCATAAGATCTGTAACTTCTTTCTGCACCAACTGCTTCTCAGCTTTCGCCTGACGCGAAACTGTCAATGAGGAAGTGAGCTTGGCAGCGCAATAGGAGCAACATACTGGCCTACAATGCAGACAAAGGAAACAAGTAAATACAACCCCGATTATTCCAGCGAGGATCATGAAGATCTTCCAACCCCAGGCAGACAAGAGGTTCCAGAACCACCCTGACAAGGACCAAGTACCAGTTTCAGCATAAACTTTGGCTGCCAGGCGATGCAATTTCTGAATGGCCAAATGTATAGTTGGAGCAGAATCAGGTATATATATACACACAACAAGAGCTGCCGATCACGTGGCATGCTCCTCCTCGGGCCGCTAGGATGACGTTTAGCACCATCCGATTTTGCAGCGAAACGAGCCTCGTGGCCTGAAGCTCTACTGTCAGGTTAGTCAAAATTCCAGCAGTGGTTTGAACTACATTTTCCACTACTCTGGACAAACGTCTAACATCCCTACTAGTAAAAATAGGACCCCATATAGGAAAGAGACCTTTTGCTATATCTGTAAACTGCTGCAAGGCAGTGTCAGTCTGATCGGTATTATCTGTATTGGTACTTCTACTAGTTCGTATGAACTCTAAATTTCGTTTAGTCAGCTGGTGATTCTTATGATAATTAGAAGGGGCTATATATATGGGAGGATAAAGGAAAGACAGGTAACACTGCCCTGCCCATCTTCAGGGAAGCCAAGTGTAAGCGTTTTCACTGCATACAAAATACACATTAGGCGGAGTTATCAGGGGCGGGGCACTAGTGGTATGCAAAGTATAGTTGTAGTTACATCTGCTATTTCCTACCCTAACATGACCCTTCCCACTATTACAAAATGAAGCAGTACTATTTAAAATAGGAACTGGCATTGCTTTATCATCTGTAACATTACCGTCTTGGAAATACTGAAAATACTGCGTAGAATTAAAGTGTTCAAAATATAACATATCTTCCTTCAACCAAGTAGCATTCTCATAAGTGGTATACATATTCATACAGGCTTCCGGGTCTAAAGATCCCTCTCCTTGGTTTCCCAAAGCGTTGAATCCTTGATATTGGTCTATATATCTTAAAACAGCTTCATAATCTTTTTCAGTATATCTTTTGGGGTCAGCTACATAATGTAAACACATAAGAGATAACAATTGAAACCAGGCCTCACAACTCACTAAGTGTGATAATGTCAAAGAAATTAATAAATCATGATGATGCATTACAGAGGGCAAAAGGCCACATACCCAACAGTTTGTCTTGTTTGTGGTACTATGAGCTTGATACAGCATTTCAATGAACACATTTTTAGCATAGGTTTCTCTGTGTCTTTCCTAATGGGGAGGCAAAGTATAAAAAAAATGTTCAGGCGGAACTGCTATAGTACCCAACACCTCATGCATAGGATATTGAAATTCTGAATATACAAACACACTCATTAATATTATCATGATTACTGCAATAATTATTACAAAGGCTATCTTCACTCTGAAAGCCCATTCAGAAAACATGGGGATTTTTTCAAAGAAAGGTCGGGGAGCAAGGGGTATTTCCTCTTCAATGGCAAACCAGGCAAAGGGATACATCCTAGCTAAAAGTCCAAACTAAAGTCGGAGAAAAGGTGCAAGCCAACTGCCAGAGGGTTTCTTCTTCCTGTGTCCGTCTAGAGCCTCACAGGCAGGCTCCTATCGTTCATCAAAAGAACAATTTCAAACTTTGACTTCACCGTTGCAACTTTGGCCCTTAACATAGTCTTTCTTTCTGAACAGAGCAAATGTAACAGTTCCAGGCTCTCAACGGGTTCAGTCCAGTGTCTCGCTCAGTACCTCAGTAAAGAGCTAACTTCAACCCTACAACTCAAGTCTTTCCCTATCTCCTAGAATCCGAAACTGGGGTACCGCGTTGTTTTCGGGGCCGTAAGTTGTATCGAAGATGGCCAGGTTGTTCCTGGTCTTGAAACCACACAGCAGCAGGGACATTTGGTGCAACAAAGCCCTCAGAAGCCTCTGAGGAATCAGCCTAGTTCAAAGATTCAGAAACTGCGACTGATTTACTTCCTTGTGGTGCCAACAATTCTTCCTCTTGCCCGGCTTCAAGGGCATCCGAGAAAGGCACAAAACTCAAACTCTGCTCTCCTTTCTTGCGTTTGAACTCCGTCTCGGTTCTGCTGATCAAACGGGAGCGGAAGGGGCAATTTTTTTACGCGGGAGACGTGGATCCAGTGTTTCTTCCCGTCTACCTTCACTGCTGTGCGCGTTGCCAAGAGGATCTGATAGGGACGGCTCCACCTTGGTTCCAAACTCGATTTCCGCAGGTAATTTCGGACTAGGACCCACTGTCCTGGCTCCAGACGGTGTCCGGGACCCTCCGGCAGCGGCTGCAGTACAGCTGACACCTGTTGATGAATGGAACGTAAATCTTTAGTTAGAGCGTACAGATGATCTGTCATTATAGGATAATCAATATCACGGAAGGAACTAGGTCTCGGAACACCCCACACATTAGCTGGTCGACCAAAAACAACCTCATAAGGTGACAACCCTGCTCGTGAATGGGGGGTTACTCTTAATGACATTAACGCTATGGGCAGAGCGTCAGGCCAGCTCAAACCTGTACTTTCTTGGATTTTTGCTATTTTTAACTTTAGTGTACCATTATATTTCTCAACCAGCCCTGCAGACTGTGGATGTCGTGCTGCATGAAATTTCTGTTTAATCTGTAAACCTTTAAAAATATATTTGACGAGGTCTGCATTAAAGTGTACCCTATTGTCCGTCCAAATGACCTGAGGCAAACCGAACCAGGGCAGAAACTCTTTGATTAAGGCTTTTGCAGTGGCTATAGCGGTGTTATCTTTGGTAGGGTATGCTTCAACCCATTTACTAAAAGCACATACCACCACTAGCACATACCTAAGGTTATTCACCCTTTCGAGTTGAATATAATCCATTTGTATAACTTCAAATGGTAAAGAAGGAGGCACAAAATTCACACTAAGGACTGTCTTCCCTTCCTCCTGGATTATACTGAAAACAGACCATGCAGTATTTAACCACATGGGCAGCAGTTTTCGAAATATTCTGGTTATTCCATTCAGGGTCTAATAATGCACAAATGCACAAATGCCTTTTGCACCAATGTGAGCGGGACCAATAGCCATCACAACTACTGCATACACCAATGCATTGGGCAAAAGCCATCGCTGTTTTTCAGACAAATCAATCCAACAATTGTTTTTATCCAACTTCCCTATTTCCTGTTCCCATTTTATTATTTCATCAGGGGTAGCTTCTTTCTGTAGTTCTCTAACACTTTCAATAGTATTGTCAAACACTGTTGTCTCCGCCACCCACCTTGCTGATGCACTGGGGAACATAGCAGGCATTTTAGTTTGCGCTGTATCCTTTCCTACCTGATCGGCAAAGGCATTTCCCTCCCCTGTGGTATCAATAATTTTCTTGTGGGCGCTACATTTGATAATGGCCACCTTTTCTGGTAAAATTAAGGAATTAAAAAATCTCTCAATCAAAGGGCCATGTTGTATCCTCTGACCATGGAAAGTAAGAAATCCTCGTTCCTTCGACAGCCGCCCAAAACTATGGGCTAAGCCAAAGGCGTACTGGCTGTCTGTAAAAATATATACTCTTAAACCTTCACTCACTTCACATGCTCTTAATAATGCTATTAGTTCAGTTGCTTGTGCTGAGTGCTGGGAACCCCGAGCGGTCTCCACTACAGTTCTAAGGGTAGTTATAGCATATGCAGCTGTTGTCGTGCCATCTGGTAATTTAAAACATGAGCCATCCACATACAACTCCCCTTGGGGTTCAGATAAAGGGGTGTCAGTGAGGTCTACTCGTCCCTTCGTTTCTTCTTCGGTCCGAAATATACAATCATGGACATTGTCCTTTTGATCACTCAAAGGGAGGGGTAGTAACGTGGCTGGATTGAGAGTGGCACATCTTTTAATAGAATTGTGGGGTGCAAATAGGGTTAATTCGCAGCCGGTTAATCGCGCACTTGTAAGGTGCTGGGTTTTCGTTCGATTCAATAATATATCCACAGCATGCGGTACTGTCGAATGGCCACCGCTACAGCAGCAGTAGCCTAGACAGCTAGGAAGGGCTCTGGCAACATTATCCAATACTGCCGAGAAATATGCACAAGGTCGTTGCTTTTCGCCAAAACCCTGTGTTAGCACTGAAAGTGAACAACCGTCCACCTCATGTACGTAGAGTACAAAAGGCTTTCGGTAATCTGGAGTACCCAAGACGGGTGCAGAGCAAAGAGCAGTTTTCAAAGAATCAAAAGCATCCTGACATTCATCTGTCCAGGGCAAGGGTTCATGCACATCTTTGGTAGTCAAATGCAACAAGGGTTTAGCAAGAAGGGAAATATTAGGAATCCATTGGCGACAGTAAGAAGTTATGCCAAGAAAAGCACGAACATCACGTTGAGTACGGGGCACAGACATGTTAGAAATAACAGATATTCGTTCAGGAGTTAGTCTTCTCCCGGCTTTCAACAGTAAATGACCAAGGTAGGTCACTTCCTGTCGACAATACAAAAATTTGGATAAGAATACCTTATTACCATTAGCCGCTGAATGAGTCAATAGCTTGACAGTTGCCTCTTTGCAACCTTCCTCCGTGTCTGATGCTACCAGTATGTCATCAACATATTGGATGAGAACATTACCAGGGGGTAGGACGAATTCATCCAGGACTGCTTTCAGTGCTTGGCTATAAATGCTAGGACTTTCTGTATAGCCTTGAGGAGCACGACAAAATCTAAAACTGCGGCCAGATAACGAGAATCCAAAAATTTGACGACTGTCAGGGTGGATTGGAATGCTAAAGAAAGCATTCTTTAAATCTATTACTGAAAAATACTGGGCAGTAGGGGGAATCATAGAAAGGATTGCAGTGATATCCGGAACCACAGGATATTGGGGAATCACTATTTTATTAACCTCTCTTAAGTCAATCACAAAACGATACGTATTTTTATAATCAGGATCACCATCCAATGGGGCCTTTTTAAAAATCTGTAAAATGGGGCTATTACAGACATAAGCAGCTGTTTCCTCTACCACTCCTTTCGTAATTAAGTCACAAATGATCTGTAATAAGGCCTGTTCACCCTCTGGCGAGATTCGATATTGTGGGATACGTGGCAAATGTGCATTTGGTTTTAAAGTAATTGACACAGGAGGTATCTTCAATAATCCCACATCCTTGTCCCCCGTTGCCCAAAGGGTCTGGGGGATCCTTGAAAATTCAGGGGGAAGATGTTCATTTTTGGCAAAACATTGAGACGTGTTTTTAATAGAAGGCTGCATTGTTAAATAAACACCGTCAGGAGAACAATAAATGTGAGCATGCAACTTCTTCAGTATATCCAATCCCAACAGATTCTTGCTACAACTGGAAGTAAGCATAAATGGAGAATCTACAGTAACTGGGCCGATAGCAAATGGAAGTGGCTTAGAAATGGGGCTTACTACTGGGATTCCTGAGAAACCCACTGATACATTGTTTTGCCCATACAGAGCAGCCCCTGGGACCAACGAATGAGCAACAGAACTATTCATTGCTCCAGTATCCACCAAAAACATTTCAGATATCCCCATCAATTGCCCATTTACATAAGGCCCCTGTTGGTCAACTGGTACTGATATGTGCCCCTTGCTCTGTCCGTGGCTGTCTCATGCGTAACCATTTCCATCAAATCAATCCTCCCGATAATCTTCATTATAATATTGCCTCCCTTGAGGTTCATCAAAATAATTCCTTTCAGACTCGCTATCGGACATGTCCCCCATCTCATACTAGTCCGATCAGTACCACCTCGTTCTCTTCCTCTTCCTCTGTTAAAAGCGCCTTGTCCATATAGCAATGGACACTGAGCTCGCCAGTGTCCCTCCTGCCTACAATTGGAACACTGATTTATCCCTATATCATCGACCTTCTTGGAAAGGAACCTCTTCCTCCCCTTCCAGCATTTTGTCCTTTACGAACCTGTTGCAACAGCACTCAGGTTTTTAACTCTTTAACCTTTTTTTATCAGATTTTTCCTTACTCTCATTTTCCCGATGCTCATAGTACTGGGCCATGCTAAGAATAACCGAAGGGGCCGAGGTGGTTCATGTTCTTTCAGCAGCATGTAATCGTGTCATTATTTCAGGCAACAAACTAGTGACAAATCTATTCACAAATAATCATATGCCACCTTCCGTGGACAGGTCTTGTCCACTAAAATCAATAAATACCTTCTCGAACCGGGTGAAAAAATCAGACACACTTTCATCCTTTTTCTGTTTACAAGCCGTTAATTTATCCCAATCCACTTTTCGTGGGGGAATAAGAGTTTGCATGTATGTTATAATACGGGCGGGTATAGCTAAGATCTCATCTCTAGGTTTATCACCCGGCTTCCGGTCCTTATCCCAGACTTTAATCTGATAACAAGTCCCTTCAAGTTCAACAGCATGATCCTAATCATGAACCTATCTCCATATATCTACTGGGATCAAAAGGCCGAACAATAGCTCAATGTCAGCTAAAGTCATGACGGCCAAATTTGCAGCTTCAGTTAATTCTTTATAATAGGCTGTAGGATTTTTACGGGGGTAGGAAGTTGAGCTTTTAACGTGAGAACCTCACTTCGCTTCCAAGGGGTATAAACCCACTGCTCTTGGAAACGCGCCTCTACACGATTTCTGGTCACTGTTCCGCCTCTATCTCTCACCTCGGGAATCTCTGGATGGAAAAGGGGGTGCACTTCTCTCATAGGATGTTGTGTTCCCCAATCTGAACATTTCCTATGCATTCGATTGCGGTAATGTATCAGGGTCTCGACATTCTGAAATACTTCTTCGACTTGTAATTCGAACTTAAAAGCTCGATCCCTGATATCACATAATATCTGAGGAGCCAACCCCTCCTCAAAACATTGTTCCCATAAGGAAATTAATCGAATTGCCATGTGTTCTAGTGCCAATTGATGCGTAACTGGTTCAAAATCTTTCATTAGAACTCCAAATATCTTCTAAAGTATAAATCGGATTCCGCATCCATTGGGATGCTTGAGTCACAATAGCCCGTCTCTCTTCAGACCCTAAGGACGATCGAGTAAAAACTTGTCGACCCTCCAAGTTCCCCACAGGGCACCGTGGTGTAACATCCAGAGGCATAAGTCATCCCTATAGGGGAGACCTCTGGTCCTACGGCTGGGGGTGTTAAAACCACCTGGGGCAAGGGGGGAGCAGCAACCGGCCCTGGTATCAAAGTAATCAAATCTGAGGTAGTTGGACGAAGGGTAGGAGGAGGAAACAACTGAGCCGGAGGGTGCACGGCTACCGGTGCGGTAGCGACTGAGGGTACCGCTGCGGAAGGTGGAGCTCCAGCCATCCCCGTTCTAGCTACTGGTACTGCAGGATATAAACCTTGAGGGGCATATGGAGGTGGCGGACGGGCTTCTAATAATTCCTCTATATCATCTTCTGCCTCAGTTCGTGTCATATAACTCTTATCTGTTTCTAATCGAAATTGTCTATCCATTTGTTCAATATTTTTTCTACCTTTTCTTTTTCATATGATACTGCCTTTTGGTTAACAGTCTGTCCTGCTTTGATTTTTCCCAATTTTTCTTCTCTTATTCGTCGCTGTTTCGCCTCCTTCAACCATAGGTTCAAGGAGTCGAACCTAGTTTGGCGGCTTCTTTTCGTAAACAATTTGTTTTGCAAATAATTAATTTTTCTTTTGTCAAAAGACCCCGTTAAAGGCCATTGAAGTTCTGAATTATCTTTAGTATACTTGTTCCATAGTGTATTAAACAAAATGGGAGAAATACCATGTTTTACATACATATCAAAACTGGGACTGCCTTCCGGAGGAGCAGGCTGTCCTTCTTCCAGCCGTCCACTCCGACGATGGCAACAACCAAAACACAATTTACTAAAACACGACATATTTATAAATTCAATAACTCATACCGTCTCAACTAGACTTACTCACATGGACGCGTTTGTTTGTTTCATACTCATTCGCTCCTCAACCATACAATCTTACTCGCCACTCATACATAGAGTTCATAAATTTCGATCGATAAATGCATTTCCGTCACGGTTCGTAATACAAAGCAACGATCTCAAAAATACAAAATGACATGTCTTCCAAATCAAACAGAGCCCGTCGACTCCTGTTCGGGGAATCGATCACGCCGGATTCCAGACCACACAAATTCACAAAAGAGATAGTCCAAAGACTGCCCTGAGATCAGACAGGCGTACCACGGACCCTCTTACAGACCATCCCATAGTCCTGTACTGGTTGGGCCAGGCTTCTGGGCCCGTAGCTCCAGAACCCAAGCTTATCCAGTTGCTCCTAGGGCTTTTCCAAAGAGGATCTGCTCGAGTGAGCACCCCCGTTCAACACTGAGATGTCCGATGTTGGCTCAAATAATCACCGAACAAGTCTGTGGGGCATCTGCCCGTGCAGTCACTCCACTGCCACATCAGACCCCCAGATTCCCTGTGGTTCACTAACCACCAATTCCAAATAGTGTTAACTGTTTCCCAAAAGCCACTTCTTCAAAGTGCTTGTTTCATAGACGTCCAAAGTACAAACAATACAATTCACTCACCTGGTGCACTCAGGTCTGTTTGCGTGTTCTCCCCTGCCGACTCCTTTATAGACCAACACGGTCCACTGTTCCCGGGTTACGCCCAAAGGACTCCGGCGAAGGGTTATTTAAGCAGCTGGGAAGGTCACTGGGCTCGAGAGTGGAATTTCCTTTTCTATCACAAACTGGTTTCTCAATTAGGATCCTTTTTCAATCTGCCCACTCGACCAGAACCCCTCCGTGTTTCTCTTCTCCTGTTTACAGGAGGGGACAACCCTATCGCGGCGTCCCGGCGAAGTCGCCAACTGAAGTACTAAAATATATATATCACAGAGCTATACTTACCAATAGCCCATATACCTTATTTGCCAATAATAAGTCAGTCGGCAATGGAGAAGGTTCAATCGTTTATTTTGCAAAAGCGCCCTATATAGGGGAGCCTCTCTCTCGTCCTCACCCTCAAAGGTGCACAGAGCAGACTGCTGGATCACATTCAAAACAGTGCATATATACTTTCAGCATACCTCATGAAAACCCCGTACATGGCATAGTTTTGTTTCCCCTGAAGTCAACAGCAAAACCCATATTAGGCACCATTGATTGATTCGAAACTCAGCTCAAACTATTCCGAGAGGGTAGGTCAGTGAAGGTGCCTCCCTTTTGTTCTGGGGCATGGGAGTACAGGCACGGGCCTGCAAGAATGTGCTCATCCTACAAGAAACAGTCGTGGGAAGCGGGATGCACGCCTTTTTTATATCACACTCTCATCATTTTAATCCACAGTTTTATCTGTTTCCATCTTTTAGCGTGCGGACTTCTGAAGTGTAATGCCCAAACACACTTTTGTAAACATAACACCATATTTAAGCGCTTGTCCGCGCCTATCCGTCGCACAGCATTCTCATGCCTCCTCTGGCAATTTTTCCAACAAGTATACCAACATTTTTTCATCTAATCATCATTATCACTTGATACATTCATCCTGTTTGCACTTATTTGCTTATTCCTCAAACGGGGTGTTCATGCCATTTTCCAGGTTTCTCATGTTGCCACCTTGTCCATCCGGACCTCTTAGTAAAAACACGAATAAAGCATTCTTCGTTCAGGGCAGTGTTTATTTGTAAAAAACCCAATGCATTTCATGCATTATATGCACTTCTGCAGGGGTCACCAGTGAAAAAACAGTAAACAATCATCCCATTATGGAATTCTTTGCTGTGTGCATATGCATTAAAACTAGCACCTAATAACAATGCGCAACTCTATACTCTATCACGTATACCATTAATTTCTCTTCATACTCAAACTGCAAGTTGACTACCCACGCAGCCTACTCTTAATCTCTTTAGTTATGGGCTTGCTGATCACATTGACAAAAAATAACATAATTTAACCGTGGACCTGGTGCTCGAGCTACATGCTGCCGTTTAACCTTTCCCCTCTTCCCAACTTATTAAGAAGACTACCTTCTACATCTCTTGCTTTCAAAACTCACTTCACAAGAAATTCAATACTTTTTGTTGTTTAGCGCAAATGACGAACCTTTAGACTCAATCATTTCCTTCACTATAATTATCATAGCACTCTGTTTACATACCTGCGCTGAACTGTTTAAAAGCATTTGTTTCTCTCTCTAGCGGCTGCAGCTCTTCACGTTAACCCTCCCTCAATGTCACTGCCTTAAAACCTTCATTGTTAGCACGCCCACTAATCACATGAATTTAAATGGTTGCACGTTTTCTATGTTTCAATAGGTCACGTCTTGTTCTATGGTGCTCACAAACTACATGCCCCACAATCCCATTTACCAAAATGTATGTTTACAATATATAAATTCGTGAACATGAAGCTTTAACATATAATGTAAAGCGTCCTCTTCTTAATCAAATGAACCCTGTCCTTTCAGAATCACGTTATTAAGTCCGAATGAGAATAAATAAAGCAATCTTCTCTTGTCTGTTACAGTTATCTGATCATATGGGTGCACTCCCGTGGAAGGGCATTCTTTGTGAGTCAACAGTCGTGGGAAGCGGGATGCACGCCTTTTTTATATCACACTCTCATCATTTTAATCCAAAGAATTGGGTTTCTTACAAATAAACACTGCCCTGAACGAAGAATGCTTTATTCGTGTTTTTACTAAGAGATCCGGATGGACACGATGGCAACATGAGAAACCTGGAAAATGGCATGAACACCCCGTTTGAGGAATAAGCAAATAAGTGCAAACAGGATGAATGTATCAAGTGATAATGATGATTAGATGAAAAAATGTTGGTATACTTGTTGGAAAAATTGCCAGAGGAGGCATGAGAATGCTGTGCGACGGATAGGCGCGGACAATCGCTTAAATATGCTGTTATGTTTACAAAAGTGTGTTTGGGCATTACACTTCAGAAGTCTGCACGCTAAAAGATGGAAACAGATAAAACTTTGGATTAAAATGATGAGAGTGTGATATAAAAAAAGGCGTGCATCCCGCTTCCCACGACTTTTTACAAAAGCATGCATGATGAATAACCCCATAACAAATGCACTGAAAAGCTGACACTACACAAGTGCCTGTAGTGCACACCACTTTTGCTCATGCTGGCAGCTCCACAAGTCTATTCCTTGCTGCCAGACAGTGACTCTGAAAGTCAAACACCTCTCACATCGGACCCTGTCACCTATTCCTCTCTCTCTCTCACCTACTTATCCCACTACCTACCTATACCATATATTTGCTCACTCCCCTCAAACTCACTCATCCCACTCACACACCTAGCTATCACTCATCTATCCAGCCTACTCAGTAAGTCACTCACATTCTTCATTCACCCACTCACACAGAACACTTTGCAGCTCACTCCACATGCCTACAGACTCCAGCACGCTCCTTCTCATCTGTGATCAAATTCATGCCCGTTCCGCCTCTGTGCAGCTTTCACTTCCATCTCTGTCACAGAGCAAGGTCTACACAGGTCTGTCCTTGCACACACCGCTGTTCCGTGAATACACTGTGCAATCCATGCACACTCACTGCACAAAGGATGAACAATTTTCACAGGCAAGTTATAGGCAACAATTTTGTTAAGACAACTACTGGAAATATTATGTTACCCTCCTGTAAGTCTTATAAGTAAAATAGTCAGATGCAGCTTCTGCAGAAACCAGCTAGTATTTAATGAGTCAAAAGTTCAAATGCCTGCCGGTTGACTCCGCCTTTCATGTTCCCGGGGTGAATTAAAAATGTGGCATGTGGTTGGCAAATTGTGTTTGCTATTTATAGCAGCACGAATTAATAGGTCTTGTTATAAAAAGCTGAATAAAAATATGTTCTACTTACATACAGCGCTTTAAACAAGACCCCCACACCAGCATTACGAGGCGTACTTACTGTTTCGGGGAGCACCTGGATGCCTTTGGGGTTTCTCTGGAAGACTCTGCTGCTGGCGCAGTGGAGAAACTCTCTCTCTCGGGGTGCTGGGGAAGTGTTTGTCACCTTGAATAAATCCACGGGCCGGAATTAAAAGCAATGAAAGCAATGAAAGCTTGGTTAGGCCCCGGCCCGGCCCGTGGATTTATTCAAGGTGACAAACACTTCCCTTACTCAAAGTCAGATCTGACTTTGAGTAAGGGAAAAGTTTGTCATCTTGAATAAATCCACGGGGCCGGGGCCTAATCAAGCTTTAATTGCTTTTAATTCCGGCCCGGTCGTGACGCCCCCAGAGGCAGTGCCAGGCCAATTAATTAATTGATCCTCACCACTCACCTGTGGGCGCCAGGTGGCAGCCAGCAGACATGGCCCGGGGCAGGCTACAAATAGTTAAATAAATGACGGGGTCAGGGCCTCTCTCCAGGCTCAGCTCCAGCCTCTCGTCGTCTCACTCTCTGGCCTCTTCTGCCTCGCAGTCAAGCGCGCTTTTTTTGCAGGACCCCAATGCGATTGCGCATGAGCACCCCTAACCAGGCCCACTGACTCCAGACGCCCACCCTAAGGGTCAATGACGCACCGCGCAGACGTAAGGCGGAGACTGAAGACTCCGTGCATGGTGCTGTGCAGTCAGTTGGATGTTTTAATAAATATACATTTTAGTGCTAGCAGTGCTGGACACGGACGGACTGTGCGCGCAGCACCACCAGGCAGCAGCTGCATTTTATGCAGAGAGGTGTGTGCGTGTTTTCTGCTCGGTGACGCCAGGGTCCAAATAGGCCCCAAGGAACAAAACTGGCCCCCTGCCATAAAACCGGCCCCCACCCCATCCAGCCTACCGGGGGATTGCCCGGTGCCCGGAGTTGCCAGTCCGGGCCTGCTCATCACTTGATCAAATTTGGATTCCTCATCCTCTGCCCATTCTTGTGTTGCCCACCAGGGACTCGGTTGATAGTATTTAAATCTTGTCAACAAACTATTAGTGCAATTATACAATGCTTTCCAACTCAATAAATGTATGCCCACCTTAGGGTCTGCCCAATATCAAATACCGGTAGAGGTATCAAAGAACAAGGGAACCCGTAAAGGTGGCTAAGGACCCCGGGTAGTACTACTTATTTTTATTTAACAAAGGTCCTAAGCTATGACGATACTTTGAGAAAATGATAAGCACAGGCTTAAATTAAGGACTGTGTATTTTTCTTTCTTCAGTGTCCAGACGGACATAAAAGTATTTATTTAGAAATTTGATAAAGTCATACATTTGATAAGGTGAAGCAAGTCACACATTAATAACTGGGCACAAGCCTGTACCGAGTCACTGGAGAACAATACATAGAAGAAAAGACAGTGAGAGAAGAAAATAACAGGCAAACGAAATGGAGAAGGAGGTGGCTTACAATACAATAAACAACTTAGGTAAGCTCAAACCCACAGTGACTGCAACAGAAAATACAGGTTACAAACGAAGCAGTACTGTACAAACAGTCGATGAACGTTTCGATCCCTATCTCCAAAGTTATATTGGGATCATCTTCAGGACTACAATGAAGAGCTTTGCCTGATTGATTTGCGGTTACAAAAGCCTGTAAGAATAAACAGGAGGGGAGAAAAAAGGGGAAAGAAAAGGTTTTTTCTCATAGGTTGTTTACATTAATAACAGCTAGTCAGTAGCAACTCTATACATTGAGGGTGAAACAAGTGCACATGCAAGTGTGCAGAGAGCCTTGGTTGTTTTCTCCACAGGGCACGGGTGGCGGTGTGCTCATATTTGGTGAGAATGCATGGCCACGCTGGCGCTAGGGTACGTAACAAATTCAAGGATTTAAAGTTTTAACCGGATCTTTTAAATTTGTGCCAAGTGAGGACGATGATAAGAGAGCCGTTTGTGAAAAAGGTGGAGTGGTTAGGGCGTGATGGGCAGTAACTGTTGTGGTCGAAGGGTTGTAAACTGACCGTCACACTGGAAGTGCGTTCACGTCTTAGTAAACGATGCAGAATTGTAAAGTTCTGTGAAGGAAAAAATCGGCACATAAGTGATTTGAAACCGCCGAGTGCGCAGTGAACGAAAAATGCGTGATGGTGAAATTACCGGGGGTGCCTGGCTTTATTGCGTAAGCATCTTGGAGGTTGCAGAAGAGCTCGCAGGCATATTTCTGAATAATTGAAACATGCATAAAATTACAGTAAATTAGCCATAGATTGCGGCGAGTGACCAGTGGGAACACGGCGAGTTCAAGCCGAAATTTACCTTTAGACAGTGCTTTATGGATATGTAGGCAACGCGCTAAGTAGCGTGAGCCTCTTCGGTACGAACCTGTAAAAGGAGAAAAACCATATGGTCCATGAGTCCTATAGACTATTTGGGACTCGTGCAGCGGTACAAACTATCGGGTGAACTGGGGTGAGGCTTACCGCAATGTGTACGTAGCGGGACGGAGAATTGGGTCCCGTCTGGAAAGCGTGATAGCTGGTTGCATGTAACCGGCGGGGGAATGTGCTTAATAAACTCCTCGGCCGTCGTGAGCGAAAGTGAGGAGGGACTGGTGGTGTGTGAGAGACGCCGCTAGGGCATGCGCGCCATCTTAGAGTGGTGTACTCGGGGGTAAAAAACCTGAACACAGTTGTATTTAGCAATGGCATTGAGAAACCAGATTATGAAAATTGAGTATCGGCAATGTCCTAACTTAAAACACATCAAAAAAGCAATACGTTTCAAAAACAATCTGTGAAATGTACAAGGTGGAATGCTTAGGCTCAAGTGCACGACAATGTTTACATATTGGCTCACGCAAGCAATGAAAGTTCATAGACAACCAGTGGGGACCATTTATATTAAACTAGACTGGTCCAGTCCTCGGTTCTGTTTAGGCCATCCTGGATAGAGTTGAACTGTATGATGGACTTCAATTCTTCTTTGTTAAGTAGCTGTCCCATATTCCCGCCTCTGTGTGGAAGCTTCAGCACTTTCAGGACAGTCCATTTAATGTCATTTTCCGAGTGTTTTAGGGCAGCAAAATGCTCGACCAAAGGTGCATTGGGGGTCCCGCACCGTATACGACTTCGGTGTTGCCCAATGCGGATCTTAACTTTCTGGCTAGTTTGCCTTACATACACTTTTTGACAGGGGCATTGGATTAGATAAATAACATTGGAGGTGTTACAGTTTGAAAAAGAGCGGCATTGCACATTCACATTGTTAAAGGTGAAACTTTTTCCTTCCATAGTGCAGTCACAATTGTTACAACAACCGCATTTTGCATGCCCGACAATGGGGGACAGACCCCATACAGTTTCAAGTGTAGTAGCAGGTAAAGGACTAGGTAGAGCAGCCCTAACCAGGTGGTCTCTGAGATTTTTATTCTTTTTGAAGGCAAAAACTGTTTTTTCAATAGTGATGACACCAGAATTTAGAATTGGCCAGTGCTTGAGAATCGATTTTCTTAATTGGTTGGAAATCGGTGAGAAAGTGGACACACATGCAATGCATTTTGAGTCACTCTTTGGTTTGGGTGTATGTAAAACTTCCCTTGGGCAGTACCATGCTCGTTTTGAGGCACTCTTCACTATTTTCTTAGGGTAGCCCCTTTCTTTAAGTTTAAGTGCTAAAGCCTCAGCATCTTGGAAGTAATCCTCCTTGCAGGAGCAATTCCGCCTAATTCGCAGGAATTGCGAGTAGGGGAGCGAGTCACGCAGAGCCCTTGGGTGGTTACTATTATAGGCCAAGAGGGTGTTCTTTTCCGTAGGTTTTCGGTATAAGCGCGTGAGTAGGGAACCTTTGTTGTGGTAGATTGTGAGGTCCAAAAAGGAGATGGATTCATTGTTAGTAGTGATGGTGAAGGTGAGGCCCATGCAATTATTGTTCATCCTGTGTAAGAATTGGCGCAGGTAATCGATGTCCTCATTCCAGATGATAAAAATATCATCGATATACCTGCGCCAAAACCTTATCCCTGAGAGGAAAGGATTTGAGGGATTGAGGATCATATTGGTCTCTATCTGATACATGAACAATATAGCCAAATTTGGAGCAAAAATTGCGCCCATGGCAGTACCCTTGATTTGTTCATAGAAATTGCCATCAAATAGAAAGACATTTCTCGTGAGGCATATTTCAAGCAATTGAAGGATGAACATGCTTGGCACAATATGGGGTCGAGGGCGCGAATCTAGAATCTTTTGGATCACATGTGGAGAAGTGTGGCTCAGGGGTTAGAGGCGGCAGACCCGGAATCTGAGATCGGTCCTGGACCAGGGTTCAATTCCCCGCCCCGGCGGGTCTTGGGCTAAAAATTCCACGGACTCGATAATTCTCGTCCCGGTGCCTCCTCGACTCATGGGGTTCACACTCTGCGACTCTGGGCAATAGCTTGCTTAATCTCCACAACGGCCCCTCGCGGCGGGATGCCTGACTTTCACCCTGTGGACACCCTGTCGGGACTTCTCACAGGGGAATATCAGGACGGGTTCCCTAGGCAAGCGCCAGGATGCCCTTTGTGGTGACAGGTTGCGCTATATAAGTATACCTACATTTACATTTACAAGTGCTGAGGTCTGGGGGATATTAGTATAAAGGGACTCAACACCCATGGTTACCAGAGTCTCAGATGTGGGGTTGTAAGGATAGTGCTCAATCATATTGATCATATGCATGGAGTCTTTTATGTAGCATTGTGTTGATGGAACAAAATCCCTAATGAAATAGTCCACATAGGATCCCAACGGTTCTAAAATGGACCCACATGCAGAAACAATGGGATGGCCAGGGGGGTTGTCTGCATCTTTGTGCACTTTAGGGAGTGTGTAAATTACCGGAATTCTGGGGGTCTTTATATTTAGAAAGTTGAACTCCTTTTTTGATAGATAACCTGCATCAAGACCCTCTCTTGTGATTTTTTGTATTAAGGTCTGTATTTCCTTGGTAGGGTTTTGACTCAATCTTTTATAGTGCTCTTTGTTCTCAAGTTGTCTCAGAATTTCTGAAATATATGCACTTTTCTCTTGTAGCACAATCCCTCCGCCCTTGTCTGCACTTTTGATTGTGAGGTGTCATTATTTTTGAGTTGGACAATAGCATTTTTTTCTTTTCTAAAGATATTGTAAGGAATGACATTTTTCTTACTTTGATGGTTGTGTAATTCTTTCAAAATAACTTTTTCAAATGTGACTACTTCAGCAGGAATCATGCTAGCTGATGGTAAGAAGGTGGAAGGAGGACAGAAGGGGGTATTGGCAACCCTTTCAGGTGTAGGGTGTAACTGAAAAAAGGCTTGGAGGCGTATTCGTCTGAAAAATCTCATGAGCTCAGTTTGCAGTTCCATGAAATTAGGTGGCACTGTAGGGACAAAAGATAAACCTTTCTTGAGTAATGATAGCTCGTCTTCTGCAAGGGTGTATTTGGATAGGTTAAAGATAGGGATGGTATCAATTCTATGTGAAGGAATAGGCCCTGCAACTACCACTGGTAGTAGTTGTTGCGAGTCCTGCGCTCGCCAGGAGGATTGTGCCATCGCTGGGTTTTCTTTACTTTGCCACGTGTTGGTGGGTCCTGGGCGCCTCTGGCTAAAAAAGTGTTTTGATGTAATCCACCTCTCCTGCCTGTGCTGCTACCTTCACCAGGATCTGAACTATCTGAAGATTCTGCAGAGGTATCTGAAAATCCTGCAAGGTTCTGGCGTTTATTATAGCGGCCCCAAGGGCGGCTGTTTTGATATCGTGGGTATGATTTGTTCGTATAAAAATCTTTTTGCAGGTAAGGATAGGTGTTTTCAATATTGTATCGTTTCACGTCCTTCTTGATTTTATTGGACTTTTTGTTTTGTTCGATTCTGTGAAAGTCCGCAACAGTTTTATCAATTTGCTCGAGTAGTTTCTTGGCGTCAGAAGTTGGGTCTGAATCAGATATTTGTTTAAGGATCTCTGCAATGTCTAGTTCTAAAGATTTAAGGGTTTCGGTAGCAATACCAATGCCTAGGACTAGCCAATGGCGAGAGCAAGTCGTGCCTATATAACTAAAGTTTGAATATATTTAGGGTTATCCGTGAATATCCCAGGGATATTTCGGACCTGAAGGCCCAATGGGATTACGTTAGCCTTTGGGTAGTCAGTCAACATTAGAATCATAAGTTCCAATCGAACTTGTTTCTTTTTAAGTTTTTCGAGCTGATCCGGAATAGAATTACTTGCAGAGGTTGGAGCCTCTGGTGTCTCTGATAATAATGAAGGGCGTGAGCACAGGTGTTTTATGTAATCATCTGTGTAAAGAGGTGCATGAGCTGACATGCTGGGAGCAAGTGTGAGAAAGAAGAATGTAGACACACAAATGTGAAATGAGGAGGGGGGAAGATAAGAGACAAGGTGCTAGGGTAGGCCCGCCCCGAGAAGGGTCTGCAAGGGAATTGAAACCCCTTGCAATCCAGCGATTGCGCTAAGTATAGGTATCAAAGAACAAGGGAACCCGTAAAGGTGGCTAAGGACCACGGGTAGTACTACTTATTTTTATTTAACAAAGGTCCTAAGCTATGACGATACTTTGAGAAAATGATAAGCACAGGCTTAAATTAAGGACAGTGTATCTTTCTTTCTTCAGTGTCCAGCCGGACATAGAAGTATTTATTTAGAAATTTGATAAAGTCATACATTTGATAAGGTGAAACAAGTCACACAATAACTGGGCACAAGCCTGTACCGAGTCGAAGGAGTAGAATACATAGAAGAAAAGACAGCGAGAGAAGAAAATAACAGGCAAACGAAATGGAGAAGGAGGTGGCTTAAAATACAATAAACAACTTAGGTAAGCTCAAACCCACAGTGACTGCAACAGAAAATACAAGTTACAAACGAAGCAGTACTGTACAAACAGTCGACGAACGTTTCGATCCCTATCTCCAAAGTTATATTGGGATCATCTTCAGGACTACAATGAAGAGCTTTGCCTGATTGATTTGCGGTTACAAAAGCCTGTAAGAATAAACAGGAGGGGAGCAAAAAGGGGAAAGAAAAGGTTTTTTCTCATAGGTTGTTTACATTAATAACAGCTAGTCAGTAGCAACTCTATACATTGAGGGTGAAACAAGTGCACATGCAAGTGTGCAGAGAGCCTTGGTTGTTTTCTCCAAAGGGCACGGGTGGCGGTGTGCTCATATTTGGAGAGAGTGCATGGCCACGCTGGCGCTAGGGTACGTAACAGATTCAAGTATTTAAAGTTTTAACCGGATCTTTTAAATTTGTGCCAAGTGAGGACGATGATAAGAGAGCCGTTTGTGAAAAAGGTGGCGTGGTTAGGGCGTGATGGGCAGTAACTGTTGTGGTCGAAGGGTTGTAAACTGACCGTCACACTGGAAGTGTGTTCACGTCTTAGTAAACGATGCAGAATTGTAAAGTTCTGTGAAGGAAAAAATCGGCACATAAGTGATTTAAAACCGCCGAGTGCGCAGTGAACGAAAAATGCGTGATGGTGAAATTACCGGGGTGCCTGGCTTTATTGCGTAGGCATCTTGGAGGTTGCAGAAGAGCTCGCAGGTATATTTCTGAATAATTGAAACCTGCATAAAATTACAGTAAATTAGCCATAGATTGCGGCGAGTGACCAGTGGGAACACGGCGAGTTCAAGCCGAAATTTACCTTTAGACAGTGCTTTATGGATATGTAGGCAACGCGCTAAGTAGTGTGAGCCTCTTCGGTACGAACCTGTAAAAGGAGAAAAACCATATGGTCCATGAGTCCTATAGACTATTTGGGACTCGTGCAGCTGTACAAACTATCGGGTGAACTGGAGTGAGGCTTACCGCAATGTGTACGTAGCGGGATGGAGAATTGGGTCCCGTCTTGAAAGCGTGATAGCTGGTTGCATGTAACCGGCGGGGGAAGGTGCTTAATAAACTCCTCGGCCGTCGTGAGCGAAAGTGAGGAGGGACTGGTGGTGTGTGAGAGACGCCGCTAGAGCATGCGCGCCATCTTAGAGTGGTGTACTCGGGGGGGGGAAAAACCTGAACACAGTTGTATTTAGCAATGGCATTGAGAAACCAGATTATGAAAATTGAGTATCGGCAATGGCCTAACTTAAAACACATAAAAGCAATACGTTTCAAAAACAATCTGTGAAATGTACAAGGTGGAATGCTTAGGCTCAAGTGCACGACAATGTTTACATATTGGCTCACGCAGGCAATGAAAGTTCATAGACAACCAGTGGGGACAATTTATATTAAACTAGACTGGTCCAGTCCTCGGTTCTGTTTAGGCCATCCTGGATGGAGTTGAACTGTATGATGGACTTCAATTCTTCTTTGTTAAGTAGCTGTCCCATATTCCCGCCTCTGGGTGGAAGCTTCAGCACTTTCAGGACAGTCCATTTAAGGTCATTTTCCGAGTGTTTTAGGGCAGCAAAATGCTCGACCAAAGGTGCATTGGGGGACCCGCACCGGATACGACTTCGGTGTTGCCCAATGCGGATCTTAACTTTCTGGCTAGTTTGCCCTACATACACTTTTTGACAGGGGCATTGGATTAGATAAATAACATTGGAGGTGTTACAGTTTGAAAAAGAGCGGCATTGCACATTCACATTGTTAAAGGTGAAACTTTTTCCTTCCATAGTGCAGTCACAATTGTTACAACGACCGCATTTTGCATGCCCGACAATGGGGGACAGACCCCATACAGTTTCAAGTGTAGTAGCAGGTAAAGGACTAGGTAGAGCAGCCCTAACCAGGTGGTCTCTGAGATTTTTATTCTTTTTGCAGGCAAAAACTGGTTTTTCAATAGTGAGGACACCAGAATTTAGAATTGGCCAGTGCTTGAGAATCGATTTTCTTAATTGGTTGGAAATCGGTGAGAAAGTGGACACACATGCAATGCGTTTTGAGTCACTCTTTGGTTTGGGTGTGAGTAAAACTTCCCTTGGGCAGTACCATGCTCGTTTTGAGGCACTCTTCACTATTTTCTTAGGGTAGTCCCTTTCTTTAAGTTTAAGTGCTAAAGTCTCAGCTTCTTGGAAGTAATCCTCCTTGCAGGAGCAATTCCGCCTAATTCGCAGGAATTGCGAGTAGGGGAGCGAGTCGCGCAGAGCCCTTGGGTGGTTACTATTATAGGCCAAGAGGGTGTTCTTTTCCGTAGGTTTTCGGTATAAGCGCGTGAGTAGGGAACGTTTGTTGTGGTAGATTGTGAGGTCCAAAAAGGAGATGGATTCATTGTTAGTAGTGACGGTGAAGGTCAGGCCCATGCAATTATTGTTCATCCAGTGTAAGAATTGGCGCAGGTAATCAATGTCCTCATTCCAGATGATAAAAATATACTGGACCCAATTCTCTGTCCCGCTACGTACACATTGCGGTAAGCCTCACCCCAGTTCACCCGATAGTTTGTACCGCTGCACGAGTCCCAAATAGTCTTCCCACTGGTCACTCGCCGCAATCTATGGCTAATTTACTGTAATTTTATGCAGGTTTCAATTATTCAGAAATATGCCTGCGAGCTCTTCTGCAACCTCCAAGATGCCTACGCAATAAAGCCAGGCACCCCCGGTAATTTCACCATCACGCATTTTTTTGTTCACTGCGCACTCAGCGGTTTCAAATCTCTTATTTGACGATTTTTTCCTTCACAGAACTTTACAATTCTGCAACGTTTACTAAGACGTGAACGCACTTCCAGTGTGATGGTCAGTTTACAACCCTTCGACCACAACAGTTACTGCCCATCACGCCCTAACCACGCCACCTTTTTCAAAAACGGCTCTCTTATCATCGTCCTCACTTGGCACAAATTTAAAAGATCCGGTTAAAACTTTAAATCCTTGAATGTGTTACATACCCTAGCGCCAGCGTGGCCATGCACTCTCTCCAAATATGAGCACACCGCCACCCGTGCCCTTTGGAGAAAACAACCAAGGCTCTCTGCACACTTGCATGTGCACTTGTTTCACCCTCAATGTATAGAGTTGCTACTGACTAGCTGTTATTAATGTAAACAACCTATGAGAAAAAACCTTTTCTTTCCCCTTTTTGCTCCCCTCCTGTTTATTCTTACAGGCTTTTGTAACCGCAAATCAATCAGGCAAAGCTCTTCATTGTAGTCCTGAAGATGATCCCAATATAACTTTGGAGATAGGGATCGAAACGTTCGTCGACTGTTTGTACAGTTCTGCTTCGTTTGTAACCTGTATTTTCTGTTGCAGTCACTGTGAGTTTGAGCTTACCTAAGTTGTTTATTGTATTGTAAACCACCTCCTTCTCCATTTCGTTTGCCTGTTATTTTCTTCTCTCACTGTCTTTTCTTCTATGTATTGTTCTCCTTTGACTCGGTACAGGCTTGTGCCCAGTTATTAATGTGTGACTTGTTTCACCTTATCAAATGTATGACTTTATCAAATTTCTAAATAAATACTTCTATGTCCGGCTGAACACTGAAGAAAGAAAAATACACAGTCCTTAATTTAAGCCTGTGCTTATCATTTTCTCAAAGTATCGTCATAGCTTAGGACCTTTGTTAAATAAACATAAAAATAAACAATATCAAATACCCCCCGATTTGAAAGGCTGGCTTAGTTGATCCCTCAAGCACTCCGCGGTACCTGCAGAGTCCCAAATCGGTGCCCATGATGAAAAATATGGGACTCTCAGAGCTTTCCGTACACACATCCATGTATGTATCGCAGACTTCAAAATCTTAAGCCTCACCTTTTTAAAAAGCTTTGGACTTCCATATTTAAAATGAAAATGAGTTTGACCTTGTGGGACATCAGTCAGCATTGCCTCAAAAAGTGAGCCCATCATTGATTAATCGTTCTGTTAGCAAGCATGCGGACATTTTTAAACCAAAAGGTGTGGCAGTAAATAAGTACATCTGGTAGAGCCAATCCTCTTATTTCAAACCTCCTACGCAACTTTTTCCATGAAATCCTAGGGCCCTTTGATGCCCAAATAAAACTTCCTATTTTCCCCTGAAGTTTTGATATATCTTTTTTCTTAACAACTAACGGGATGGTAATAAAAAGAAATGTCACCTTCGGAAAAATAATAATTTTTATAAGGTTTACCCTTCCATAAATATTCAAAGGTAAGTTCGCCCATTTTGACAGTAGCCCAATTATTTACTGGCTAACTTCCTCCAATTTGTTTTTTTAATATTTTCCATTCTCTGAGTTAATAACACCCCCAAGTCCCGTATTCGAGTTTTCACCCCATAGCTTGCCATACCCTGATTCCAATCCATAATCTCAGTTTTTCCTGCGTTTACTTTATATCCAGAAATTTGGCCAAACATCTCTGCCTTCCTCATCAGGTTCAGGATTGGTCTTGCGTGTTTTCGTATACAACAACAAATCAACTGCGTATAATGCTAATTTAACTTCCAGATCCTGTGATTTAAAAGGGAGAGTAGATGTATCTGCCATTATTAAATTAGCTAATGGCTCGATATACATATTAAAAAGAAGTGGGGACAGGGGACATCCCTGCCTTGTCCCTCTGAAAATTTCGAACCAGTCTGACAGCCCCCCATTTATCAGCACCCTGGCTTTAGGACCGCAGTACAGATTTTGCACCGCCCTTACCATATTCTGTGGAAAACGAAAACTTAGCAAAGCCTCCCACAGGCAGGGCCAATGTACCTGATCAAAACCTTTGGCTGCATCTACAGCCACTATTGTCAAAGGTAATTTCTGAGCCTCCACAATATCCATAACTCCCAACAACTGAAAAGTCAATTCATTCAGCTACTTTCCTGGTTTAAAGCCTCTTTGATTAGGATGGATAACCTTGTGTATTTCCTTAGCTACCCGAGATGCTATGATTCCGGAACAGATCTTGTAATCCATATTCAATAAGGATATCGGTCTATATGAATCCACTTTCTGTGGATCCCTATTTGGTTTCAGAATCAAGGTGACTGTAGCTTCTGACCAAGAGTTAGGGACCTTCTTCCCACTTATATATATCTCATTGAATAAGAGTTGTAAAACAGGAGTTACTGTGTCAATAAAGCTTTCTGTTGCTCTATGGTTAATCGTTGAAGTATCGTCAACCCTAGCCACTCCTTTATATCTTCTTGGCTAGGTTGAATATTATCTCTGTACAAATCTCTCATAAAGCTACAGGCCTCTCCACATATATCAGAGTTAACTTTCAATACCTCACAAGATTCTCTACTAGTTAACTCCCGGATTGTGTTTCTAGCCCTATCTGCCTTCACCTTCCAGGCTAATAATGATCCACAATTTTCTCTAAAGGCAAAATGCTGAAGTTTACTCGCCTCCCACCTATCGAGTTATTTTTTTTATCCATCTGTGCCCGGAACGCCATTTGTAGCCCCTCCAGCTCTTTACTTAGGACTTGCACTCTATCTAATTCCTCCATAGGCACCTTCTGTAATTCCCCTTCGTTTTTCTTAATCTCTTTAATTCTATTCTCCTTTTCCTGCTTCTCCACTCAGCTTTTCACTACCATTATGTATTTTAGGGCCCCCCTTAAGTATGCTATATGTCCTTCTGCTGAGCCCTTGTTAACACTAAAATAATTGTCAGATTTTTCCCTCAAATCTCCAACTACATTCTCATCTAGAAGTATCGTCCTATCTAGAGTCTACCTTCTATTCTCCTCTTTTTGATGATACCTCAGTGATAATACTACAGCAGAGTGATCCGACACTTTTGCTGGGATATAGGTCACATCTACCACCTCCCCACATAGCTCCTGATCTAGTAGGAATTCATCTATACAGGAGTGGTGCCTGTACTTCTTACTATAAAATGTGAACTCCCTCATCTCCCTTTTCTTAATACGCCACATATCAATCAGATTAAATTCTTTCATAATGCTCAGCCTAGAAAATGTTTTTGGTTGGTGGTATATTTAGCTTTTGAAGTCCTGTCCAATCCTTTATTCAAAACTAAGATAAACTCACCTCCTTATATAATGGGGGCTGTCGTCTCCAATATACAGGACTCCAGTTTTTCCAAGGCCTCTTGATTATCATTATTCGGTCCATAATATACCGCACAAACCAAAGGCCTGCCTTGAACTAAAAGAGTTGCCGCTAGCCACCTGCCGGAAAAATCTAATTCAAACTTGACTAATCTTATTCCATTATTACTCTTAATAATTATAGTGACTCCCCTCCTCTGATCTGAGCATATAACCTCCAGCACCCATCTAAGTTTTTCAAAACATTACTTACATTCAATTCTTTCCAGGTGAGTCTCTTGACGTAATATTTTTTGAAACTCACTGTCTTTTAAAGTTTCAATGACCCGCGACGCTTTCTTTCTGGATCACAACCCATTTACATTCCAACTTAACAAACTAATTACTTTTGTGTTATCCACACCCTATTTTTATATATAAATCTGAAATCCATCCCTATGTCTTGTTAAACCCAATTGGTACCCAAAACTATAAAAAGCTAGTCTAATGAGGACAATTTTGTTTTATTGTTCTCCCACTGCACCCCACACCCAGTGCCCCTCTTCCCCTCTCCCCCCAGGAAACCCCCTTTCTAACTCTTCGGTGATATAGTTCACCCTTTTTGAGCCCCCATTCCGAAAAGAAGAGAAAGACAAAAGAGAAAAAAAAAACCAGCCTATCTATACCAGACTAAACCCTTTCATAGAGCGCCTGCAGACGTCAGCTCATCCATTCATTTGCAATATGAAAGCATCCACTTCCTCTCGATCATTAATGTTGTGCATTTTATTCCACCACATTATTTTCAACATGGTTGGAAATTTTAAGTGGGCCTGAGCTCCTTTGCTTCGTAACTCGCTCATTCTGGTGCCTAGTTCCCACTGCTTCTGGGCCATCCTCTTACCTTGATCTGATCGTATTTGATACGAGAAACCCTCATGTTTTAGGAAGCCCTCCTTCAACGCCCATCCTAATACCAGCTCTTTCACAGTGAAAGTCAAGAAGTTTAGCAAAATCATTCTTGGAATTTTTCTGTCCGGATTCAATTGAAAAGTATCTCTATGAGCTCTCTGGATCTCCTTCTCCCAATCGATATCTGATCTATCTGTCACAATTTCTCTCAGGAGACCACATATGAGGCTCATAACCTCTACCTTCTTGGCCCCCTCCGGAATTTTAAGATATCTCAGAATATTCTGACGAGGATGCGTTTCAAATCTTTCTAGATCTTCTTGCAGCTCTCTATTCTGTTTCTTCAATGATTCAATATCCTTAGAATTTTCCAACACTGCCCCTGATCGTGTTTAAACTTCCTCTTCCAAGGTACTGGTATGTTGCGCAATATCATCGAGCTTCTCCTCTAGTACTTCGCACTTGTCTCGAATCCCCTTCTGATTGGACTCAGATATTTTAAACTTCTCGAAAATATCTTGCCTCAAGTTCAAAAGCATCTTTTTAATAGGGTTTTCAACCCTCTCCGTTAAACACGGCCCACCTAGAGATTTTAATGAGGTGGGGTTGATTTCTTCACCTCTACCCACCCCTCCAATAACACTGACTTCACTAACTTCACTCTCACCCCTTGAGTCGTAGACCAATTGTATAGCATTAGGGGGAGACTCTTCCATCAGCCTCAGTGCCTCCTGTAACCTCCCCTGTACCTGTAAGCCTTTCGTCTTCCCGCTCTTTCTTCCAACTATCTGCTACACTTGATAGTCTACTTGCATGCTTCAGAGCGTGGGCTGAGCTTCCTTGCTACCAGAAATCTCCACTGGATTCCCAGCGTCTCTCCCCTTCACCGGCTCCTGCCCGGTCCTTCCTCCTCCTCTATCGACCCGGAAGCCGACTGCCACAATCACTGCCCGAGTCTTACGCAGGAAGACTGCTGCTCGCTGCCAAACCCTGTGCTGCGACTCCACCATCAAACCCATATGCGCCTGATCTCAGGTATGCTGGCAATCGAGAAAAGGTTTTAACTCAAATTATTGTATCGTTTGATATTCATAAATTCATCAAAAAGCGCTGGCCTGCATTACTCATCGTTGCACTTTGACGCCTTTGTCGCCTCCTCTCCTCACTCTGTTCAGGAGCTCAGGCGACCGATGTTAGCCCGCCGCCATGTTTCCCTCACCACCAGACCCTAAACAGACTCTCTGTACAGAGGTGACACACCCACCATCTATTTTCAAATTATGTTAGCACTACATGTTGCACTTCCACTTCTCAGAGTGATATGCTTGTACAGAGGAGTGACATGTACTCAGGGAATGTGTGTTGGAATGAATTTATTTGCACATGTTGTGCCTGTGGTCATTTTTTACTGTCCCATGATTGCTAAGAACTCTGACAATGTGACGTGCTCATGTGAAGAAATTGTCAATGATGGTGTTCCTATGGGCTAGTCCTGCTGCAGCTGCAGTGGGGTGTGGTCCACCTGCCTCGTCTTCCTCATAATTGTCCGGTGCATCTGGCACCGGTATCCATGGGACATTGGTACGTACACATATGTTGTGCAACACACAACATGCAAAGATTATCTTGCACGCGATGTCTGGGCTGTACAGGAGCCTTCCACCTGTGATGACCTGAAACGTGACTTCAACACGCCGAATGTGCAACCCACAATGTCCGTGGTGCATTTGTGGGCCGCATTGTACTGCCTCTGGGCCTGTGTGTTCGAGGCTCGGAGGTGTCTTATCATCCAAGGGCAGAGTGAATATCCTTGGTCACCTGTGATATGTGTGACTTAGTGATTTCTCTTTGACATGTACTGCTTGTAGCAAATGAGCTGCCTCAATGTGTATTACGTAGCCTCGCTGCTGCTCCTCCCTCCCCCGAGCCGATTTACTATTGTGCGCAGCACGGTTGCATCACTTGCACTCCAATGGCACACCATTGTCATGCCTGTCAGCGCATGTCTACAAGCCTGACAACCACAGTGATGTTGTGCGTTGAAGGTGGGCAGCCACGTGTGTGTAGGCCTATGGTAAGGATAGGGGGGACACAGATGTAGAGTTCATGGCTGGCTGAACACGCAATGTGGTTGAGGGTATACCTTTGGCTTTTGCTGCGATAATAGCGACACACACAACAGTTGCCATGTATGATCCCGGACCCGAGCGGGCTTGCGCTCCCTCATTTACCCCATCGGCCGAGCCTGCACTCTGGGTGCATGCTACATTGGAACATTGTCCATTGCGGGACGGGGTGTGCCGACACTACAACAGATCTGACCTTGATGGCGACTTGTAGTTGCAGAATTTTGGACTGCCGACACTTGAACTTTCGAGAACATAGGATTATTTAAGATCCTGAGATTTGCCCCCGTGAGTAAAAGAGCGGACATACACAAGAAAAAGTTGGCGTTTGTTGACATAGCGGGTGGCTCTGCCACCGTGGAGTTGAGGTTTGGTTCCCCTCTTCTTTTGTCGCCCTGTCCTGAGGAGGCCTGATTTGTTGGAAGGTCGAAACGCGACCGCGTCGACACTTTCCAATTGGAGGATTCCTTTTGTTTTCAATTAATTTGTGAAAGATACATCACTGGACACATGTGAAGATTGAGGTTCCACAAGGTTTTTGGTTTGGAACCGTTGTGTCTGACTACCTCCTAGTGTACCACCTAGATTTTATAGGAGGACACTTTCGTAGTACTGTTCCATAGGGTGAAAGATAGGAAGTTCTGAAAAAAGATATATAAATATAAATTATATCCTCCCCCCCTTTTTTGCTACATTTTTTTTGCTGTATAAAGTGTATATGTTGTTTTCATTGTGTATATGTGTTGTATATAGGTATGTACATAGGTATGTTAATGTGCTGTGTATAGTTCATATATTTGTTTTGAGAGGATTTAGCGCCTGTGTTTTGTGACATATATATAAAAGAAATGAGATAAGTATACTTTGAATAGATTACAATAAATAGAAATGTGTAATCTTATCCTCTTGAGGGTGTGATGATATTGGAAAATATTTGAATAATTTCACAGTGGACTTTAGCCACAAGACCAATAGGAGAATTTATTGTCATCTATTGCGAACATTTGTCTATATTTATTCCTCCTTTTGCCAATTTTCCCTTCCCAGACACTACAACAGAGACACATACATGTCTCTGTTGTAGTGTCTGGGAAGGGAAAAAAAAGTTACTTCCATGGCAAGGCCAAAACTCAACCATGCCCAGAGCCCCGGGTTGATGAACCACACCCCTATGCTGGACTGTCGTACGACAGTCCACTCCGCTTACGCATACAGGGGGCTACAACACAGCTACATGTCCCAGGTCTACCCCACTGCCAGAGGTGACTTTGTTGCGTCCGCTGTATACAGCAAAATGTTTTGTGGTGGGGCCTGGGGCCCTCATGCATACATAATGACCACACAAACACACTTAGATGGTTTGTGGAACTGGCTCTGGGCATGTGCGCCCGGCCCCTTTTATTGCCAGGGTCACATGTCCAGTGACGCCTGTGCTGGATGGGTGTGGGGTGAGTGTAAGCCAGCCCTCAGCGAGGAGTTGGTGCTGGCAACAACTACAACAGTGATCAGATAATCAGAAGTTTAAAGTTCAAACAGCAAGGGTCCATGACTGAAGCTGCCCAGAGTTAATGGCCCTGGATGCATTGCGGCCAGCACAGGCACACCGCCACGGGATGGTGATTTGTGGTGCACTGAGGTAGGGCCACAATATCTGAGCGGGTCCTCGTCGAAGTCCAAGGTGAATGTCGCGGAGTGTTTCGGGGGATAGTGGAAGGTGTTCTTCCAGGGCATGATGCAGAGGGCAGAACCAAGCAGAAACAGGCAATATGGAGGAGATGAATTCTACAGACTCATTCTCAACACCAAGTCAGTAACAGCTACATGTTGATGAAGACAATCCCCAGGCCATATACTCAGACGCCACCAAAGTTCAACCAGTGAGTGTCCATGAATGTCGGGGCAGAGAGTTAGTGGCACAGGAGCTGAAAGGGTATGCAGTCTGCGATGAGGCCTGTACAGTGATATAAACTCTGCCATAAATAAATCAAGACTCAGTTCCAAATGTGTGACCTACTCGACCACAATGTAGGCTGGAGGCAGCAGTCAGCAGGAGCCCACAGCCACGTGTCGTTGGCTTGCGATGCACAGTTAGTGGCACCAGAGCAGAAAGGGGATGCAGTCTGCAATGAGGCCTTTACAATGATATAAACTCTGCCATCAATAAATCAAGACTCAGTTCTAAATGTGTGAACTGCTCGACCGCAGTGTAGGCCTGAGGCAGCGGTCAGCCGGGGCCCACAGCCAAGTGTTGTTGGCTTGCGATGCACAGAGTTAGTGGCACCAGAGCAGTTGTTGGTAGTGTTTGATCACCTCCTTAACAACGATCCATTTTTCCTCCAGACTGAACGGCATCCTCCTCTTATTCCTCTCCTTGCATACAGTGTTGTCAACTCTGCCATTAAGAAATCAAGACTCAGTTCCAAATGTGTGACCTACTTAACCGCAGTGTAGGCCGAAGGCAGTAGTCAGCAAGGGACCACAGACATGTGTCGTTGGAATGCTATGCAGAGAGTTGGTGGCACCACATCAAAGGGAGTACAGTGATATCAAACGTCCAATTAACATGTGAACTCGGCCATCATGATATCCAGACTCAGTTTCAAATGTGTGACCTACAAGACTGCAGTGTAGGCGGAGGCAGCGGTGGGGTACATCAATGAGTAAGGAGTGCTGGGGCCTGTGTCGCGGAGGTCAGTGATGGTCTGATGAGGCTGCCAAGGTTGCGGGCCTCTGGCTTGGAGCTTGCACCAGCACATGGTGGGCCCTCTGTGACACGCGCCTGTGTCAGCGGGTGAGCAGTGAGGGCTGGGTGCACAGGGGCGGGCAAGACGGGTTTGGGGATCAGCAGCCTCGGGTGCAGCAGGTGCACACGATCGCAGGCAACACCGCTCACAGCGTCGGCCTCCTGGTGGGTGAGAGGCGCTGCCCTGGCAGACACGTTGGCCATTCTGGAAAAGAACCACACCCAGAGCTACGTGCTTTTTATTCACACCCCTACGCTAGCTTGGCACACACTGGGCAGCCCACTCCGCCCACGTTTGCAGGGGGGGACATAGCAAGCTACATTTCCATGATCTTCCCCACTGGCTGAGGTAACATGGTTGCGTCCACTGCCCACTACACTCCAAACACCAGCAGTGTATGTTGACATGGATATGTCTGGGGTCTGCATACTGCAGTATGGCTAGCACATCCACGCCACACTTGACATTGTGTACATTCTCATTCATGGATCTCTTGCCTCCTTCGCACATGCCTTGTTCCCATCTCTCCCCACAATCTGCTATCGTGCGGCTCAGGTTCCATGTCGTTGATGGCTTATGTACATGCCTAGCCCAGGTTACCACAGTAAGTTGTGCTGTTGTGTCTGGTATGTGGGCAAGTTGTTTGGCATATCATATGTGAGTTTGTAATGTGTGCATTCTCAGAGTCATGAGTTGCGTGATTGTGGAGTTGAGGTGTGTGGTGTGTTCAATTGGTACTTACCAATGAGCAGTGCATTTCCGTAAGGGCCATCCTGGAAGCGCTGGTTGATGATGGACTGTCAGAAGATGTAGAAATCATGCACACTGCCTGGGTAGTTGGCGACGACATTGGTGAAGTCCCCGGTGGTCCACTATTGCCTGCACATTGATGGAATGCTTGTTCTTTCTGTTGCAGTAATTGTGTGTAGTATCTGCAGGGGGCACAAGTAGGACATGTGTGCAGTCAATTGCCCCCAACACGTGCGGGAAGCCAGCTATGGCATAGAAGCCTTGCTTGGTCTCCAGCTGTTCCTGCCCAGTGTCGGGTAGTGAAGGTGCTGGGGTATCAAGATGATAATGGCATCCAAGACAGTTGTGATGAACTTTGATAGGGCTGGCTGTGAGACTCCTCCGACTCTGGCAGTTGTTGGTTGGAAGGTACCAGAGGCCAACAGATGCAGCACAGCCAGCAGCTTTGTCTGCGGAGAGATGTTGGTTGTCTGCTGTGTTGGTACCGTCAACCTGTGGGCTATGATGGTCAGGATGTGGAGGATGGTTGTCCTTTTGAGCCTGTAGTGGGCAATTACATCCTCTGGTGTTAGGTCTGTGAGGCTGGTGTGTTTTTAGAAGGTCCGCTGCCTTTGTCTGCGCTG